>NC_072396.2:88605984-88909015 GCF_028885625.2 Pongo pygmaeus | reverse complement strand
TTCCATGCTCATGGATAGGAACAATCAATATCGTGAAAATGGCCATACTGCCCAAGGTAATTCATAGTTTCAATGCCATCCCCATCAAGCTACCAATGACTTTCTTCACAGAATTGGAAAAAATCTAAAGTTCATATGGAACCAAAAAAGAGCCCGCATTGCCAAGACAATCCTAAGCAAAAAGAACGAAGCTGGAGGCATCATGCTACCTGACTTCAAACTATACTACAAGGCTACACTAACCAAAATAGCATGGTACTGGTACCAAAACAGAGAGATAGACCAATGGAACAGAACAGGCACCTCAGAAGTAATACCACACATCTACAACCATCTGATCTTTGACAAACCTGACAAAAACAAGAAATGGGGAAAGGATTCCCTATTTAATAAATGGTGCTGGGAAAACTGGATAGCCATATGTAGAAAGCTGAAACTGGATCCCTTCCTTACACCTTATACAAAAATTAATTCAAGATGGATTACAGACTTAAATGTTAGACTCAAAACCATAAAAACCCTAGAAGAAAACTTAGGCAATACCATTCAGGACATAGGCATGGGAAAGGACTTCATGAGTAAAACACCAAAAGCAATGGCAACAAAAGCCAAAATTGACAAATGGCATCTAATTAAACTAAAGAGCTTCTGCACAGCAAAAGAAACTACCATCAGAGTGAACAGGCAACCTACAAAATGGGAGAAAATTTTTGCAATCTACCCATCTGACAAAGGGTTAATATCCAGAATCTACAAAGAACTTAAACAAATTTACAAGAAAAAAACAAACAACCCCATCAAAAAGTGGGTGAAGGATATGAACAGACACTTCTCAAAAGAAGACATTTATGCAGCCAACAGACACATGAAAAAATGCTCATCATCACTGCAAATCAAAACCACAATGAGATACCATCTCACACCAGTTAGAATGGCGATCATTAAAAAGTCAAGAAAAAACAGATGCTGGAGAGGATGTGGAGAAATAGGAATGCTTTTACACTGTTGGTGGGAGTGTAAATTAGTTCAACCATTCTGGAAGACAGTGTGGCGATTCCTCAAGGATCTAGAGCTAGAAATACCATATACCCAAAGGATTATAAATCATGCTACTATAAACACACATGCACACATATGTTTATTGTGGCACTATTCACAATAGCAAAAACATGGATCCAACCCAAATGTCCATCAATGATAGACTGGATTAAGAAAATGTGGCACATATACACCATGGAATACCATGCAGCCATAAAAAATGATGAGTTCATGTCCTTTGCAGGGACATGGATGAAGCTGGAAACCATCATTCTGAGCAGACTATCAAAAGGAAAGAAAACCAAACACCGCATATTCTCACTTATAGGTGGGAATTGAACGATGAGAACACTTGGACACAGGGCGGGGAACATCATACACAGGGGTCTGTTGTGGGGTGGGGGGCAGGGGGAGGGATAGCATTAGGAGAAATACCTCATGTAAATGACGAGTTAATGGGTGCAGCAAACCAACAATGGCACATGTATACCTATGTAACAAACCTGCATGTTGTGCACATGTACCCTAGAACTTAAAGTATAATTAAAAAAAAAAAATATATATATATATATATAGGTTTAGCAAATTTATCACCTAAAAAAAAACATAGTCAGAATTGGCATACGGGCCACAGTTTGTCACCTTCTGCTTTAGAGAGACATTAATCTTGCAAGACTGTGAGAGATTTCATTCTGCTTTCATCAGATTCTTGAAGAGGTCTATGACACCAAATTCTAAATTTGTGATTCCCAAAATAGCAATTTTCTCCATTAATGTACATGAGATGGTAGAGAACAACCAAACTCATATTCAGAGCCACAACATATAGTTGGACAGTACACCCTATCTGTTCTGTATGGTGATAAGTTATAGCCATGGCTAGGCTCACTAGGTAAGTGACTTGCTCCTTAAGTATGCTCAATGAAAATCTGTTTCTCATCAAAATGGCTAATTGTTCCAGGCAAATAATAATGATGATATATTTTAATACCCACTGATACCCCTTAGTATGTCCCTGGCATTGTAGTTAGTGCTTTACATGCAATATCTCACTTAATCCTCATAACCATGTGAGAACTATTATTGTCCCCTTTTTGTTGAATGAGGAGACTGAGGCTTGAGGTGTTTGACAACTTGCCCCAGGTAACAGAACTAGTAAATGCTGGATCTGGGATTTCGATTCAAGTCTTATTCTATAACCTGTGCTCACAATCACTACTGTTTCCCATGGCCAAAAAAAAAAAAAATAAAAAAAAAGTTTTATTCTACATATGAAATGTGGAAATGGTGAATCCCAAGGTTATACTGTATAATAAACTCCAAATGATATATTGTTATGTACTGGGTGTTGGTGTCCCCCCAAAATTCACATGTTGAGACCCTATCTCCCCCATTGTGATGGTATTAGGAGATGGAGAGCTTTGGGAAGTGGTAAGAATTAGAGGAGGTGATGAGGGTACAGTCTTCGTGAATGCGATCAGTAGTGCCCTTATGAATCTTGAGAGAGTTTGCTTCCCTCTGTTCTCTGCCATGTGAGAATACAATGAGAAGTAGGCTGTCTACAAGCCAGAAGAGGGTCTTCACCAGAATCTGACCATGTTGGCACCCTGATCTCAGAATTTCAGTCTCTAGAACTATGAGAAATAAATTTCTGTTGTTTATAAGCCACCCAGTCTATGGTATTTTTTACAGCAGCTCAAACTGACCAAGACATCTGATAAGAATGAGTAGCACTGGCATCTCTTTCTCCCTCTGCATTGTCTCCATAGAATGCTTTTCATATACCACATCACCCAAGACAGGCAAATAAAGGGCTCCAGAATCTAGATGTGTGAGGAAAAGACATTAGCTTGGGAAGGTTTTGGTCCCACTGTTAAGCTGTAGTATGTTTCATCTTCATAAAGATACTCTGGAATTAACAGGCATTGGGAAAATGACCATACATTATATTCTTGTGAGAATATGGTCACCTGTAGATTATTCAGAGTCTAAAAACTGTATAGCACCTCTTGATTAGAAAAGAGAGAGGACAGAGGAAAATAGTAAAACTCAAATCAGGTTTGTTATTCAATGACAGTTTTTATAAAGATTAAGTGAGAGGAGGAGGCTGAAATTAGAGACTAACTTCCAGTTTTAAATTAGATAATCTATAGACAATGGAAAGAGCTTAGACTTTGATGTCAAGAAGATCTAGGCCATAAACAGAACTCTGCTACTCACAAGCTATATGATTTGGGGCAACTTATTTTAGCTCCCTGAGTCTCAGTCTCTTCATCATAAAATGGGAATAATTACCGATCCAGCAGAGGTTTTTGTTTTGCTTTGTGGGTAAGGGCTGAATAACATAATAAACTTCTAGCTCTCTGCATCACAGTAGGTGCTCGATAAAGGGTGGATATTATTATTATTCCCCAACCTCTGAATTAGCCACCTTCCTTTGCAATAAGACAACTTAGCGGGTTTTATAATTCACATTGTACATATAGATAAACCTACGCAAATCAATATGAATACATTGTCAAAATGGTATTAAACACTTTGTCACCTTCTTTTTGATCACAGTAAAATCACAGCAGTATTTGTTTAGAAAGTATAATTGTCACTGCTTGGTCCCACAAAGTATTTATTGCCAGTATGGAATACTAGCAATGTTATAAGTATTATAATTGATGATATTTCTACTATTTGATGCTGAAAGTTCTTTTGGTGCCTAAAGTTAGTAAAACTAAACTTAATAAAAATAAAATAGTCTTAAGATTGACAGGGAGACTGATAGGTAAATAGCACAAAAAATGGAAGCTGACATTTCTTTATGTAGGTGTGACTCATCCCTTTAAAATTACAGAATCTAGAAAGGCCCATTTTCCCCCACCTAACAGCTCATATTTATAAAGTTATATTAAATGCTTCACTAATCAACCTGTCAGTGTTACTCTATATACTCACATACAAAGATCTATATTATGAACTATGTGATCATTTAAAGCAATTGCAGGTACCTAAGTACCTCATAACCTAAAAAGAAACAGAAACCACAGATATGAGAAAGACAAAATATTTATGGGGAGAACACATCTTAAGTTCAAACCACTAATGATAATGCTATCAAATTATTTAAGAAAAGAATGAAAACAAAATTGACTTATACCCAACAAACCTGAGGTGGATTCTGATTTGGTCTTTGCTTCAGAGCTGAGTTCTGTTGGCAAGGGCACTGAGTGTTTCAAGACGTGAGTTGTTTTTGCAGGTACTTCTATTTCGGAAGAGGATCCTAGCTGTTTACCAAACAGATTTTTCCTTCATAAGTAAATCATTTTACTAATTCCTTCATCTACTTTCTCATTTTATCCTCGACCTCTGTCCAGTACTCTCATTACAAGCCAACACCCACCCAAACAAAACTCAATGTTGACCATCTTGCTCCATGTAAACTCTACCTTAGTTTTTTCTTTAGGTTTAGGGAGTGACTCTTCTTTGCTGCTTTTTGTCCACAATGATTTAACTGCTCCAAAAATTTGCTGGCTTGTAGCATATATCTTTTTTGCTGTTACCTAATTAAAACAAAAAGTAAGTCAAATAACATATTTTTAAAAGTTAAAATTGAAAATGTATTTTAGATTTGTCAGGTATTTTACATGAACACTCAAGTCAGAATCAATAAAGATATAAATCTCTAAATCATATAACACAAAGCACCATTTCTAAAATCTTATATGAAAAATTTTTTGTGTCACGCAAAGGGTTATAAGAAATGTATAATCTGCATTCACATTGTAACACATAAATTTAAAACTATGTCTATTTTTCAAATTTTTTTCAGCTTTAGTGAGATTAGATTGACATATATAAAATTGTTATCTATTTAAGGTATATAACATGGTGATTTGATATAAGTGAAAACTGTGTCTATTAACAGGAGTTTACGGAATATAGTTTGAGATAATAAACTGCTGACTGAGAAAATGAGATTTTTAACATGCTACAAAGTTAATGCTTTTGCTTAAAATTTGATGGTGCTTTCTCCATTCATAAAGAAATAAAAGGCATCAACTAATTCCTCCAAAGAATAATATTCTTTTTTGGTAGAAAGGTAAAATAAACAATGACTGATAAATACACTCAAGCAGAGGCCAGGATGCTGGCTGAATTCCTAAAGTTACCGTTATTTTCATTCATCTCTATTTCTCTTTGAAAATCTACTTCAGATTTCTTCTTTTTCCTATTCTTCTCCAATCCTTTTGTTCATTATAGTTAAAGTAATTTCAACAGCCATTGATTTTTCAAGTTTTGAAGATGTTTTGAGGTGTTTTTCAGGATTATAATTTCTACAAACATAAATATTTTAAAAATTATGTTTCCATCCTCAAATAGAAATATTTTTATTGTTTTTACTAAGTATATACCTACAGTTGAAAAGTTAAGTAATACACTAATATAAAGAAATTCCTCTTCCTCCCCAAATATAACCTTTGTTAATAGTTATACATATATCCTTCCTGAATTTTTACTCATATATACATTATACATACACAAATTTTAAAACAAACGTAATGTTAATATTTACAGATCTTTCAAAAAAGATGAAGTAGATCTATATGTACTGGCATGAATGGAAGTGCACGATGAACCACTAATTTGAAAAAGTTACAGAATAGATTATACAATCCAATCTCAATTATGTTTTCAATTAAATTTTAAAATAAATTACATACGTATTTAGTTTGATTTCCTTTTCAAATACTTGAGATCACAGTAAACATATTATTCTGAGATATGATTTTTTTAAAAGCTTGACAGTATTTCAAAGGCACGGTTCTATATTACTTTATATACCGTAAATCTACTTTTTAAATTTGCTGCTTAGTTTAGTATTCTATAATGTATGCACCACAATTTGTTTAACAAATTCCCTATTGAGGCACGATGATTTAACAAATCCCATTGGTGAGCATATGGGCTGTTTTCCTTTTTGGGGGCAGGGAGATGGCAAGTATAAGCAATGATGAAATTAGCATCCTTATACATATAACTGGGACCATAACCCTTATAGTATTTCCTCAGGATAAATTCCTAGAGCTGAAATTTCTGCACTGAAGAGTATACACATATTAATTTTTGACAGTATTACCATGTTGCTCTCCAGTAAGTCAGCAATATACTGCAGCAATTTACACTACCACGAAGAGTATATGTCTGTTTTCCTACCCTATTTACCAGCAGTGATATTTAAGTCTTTTAAATCTTTGTCAAATTTAAAGGCTAAAAACCAATACCTAAATGATTTTTCAAATTTCCATTTATTTGTTGATGAAATCAAGTATCTTACATATATTAGGCCATTTATCTTTCTTATTTTGTAGACTGCTTTTTTCATTTTCCCAGAGGGCACATTCATCTTTTGCTCATTGATTTATAGGACTTCTTTATTTTCTTATTATTTTTATTTTTTTTTTGAGATGGAGTCTCTCTCTGTCATCCAGGCTGGAGTGCAGTGGCGTGATCTCAGCTGCAAGCTCTGCCTCCCAGGTTCACGCCCATTCTCCTGTCTCAGCCTCCCAAGTAGCTGGGACTACAGGCGCACGCCACCATGCCCGGCTAATTTTTTGTATTTTTAGTAGAGACGGGGTTTCACCGTGTTAGCCAGGATGGTCTCGATCTCCTGACCTCGTGATCCGTCTGCCTCGGCTTCCCAAAGTGCTGGGATTACAGGCGTGAGCCACCACGCCTGGCCAGGAGTTCTTAATACATGAAGGATATTAGTACTTTGTCATATATGTTACAAATAGTTTTCCCAGTTTTTCATGTATCCATTAACTTTGTGTATGGTATATTGTAATCTACAGAAATGTATTAATTTTGATGTAGTCAAATATGTCAACTTTTTCTTTGACGGCTTATAGATTGTATTTTGCTTAACAAAGCTTTTCCTATCTCAAGATTAAACAGGTATTCCTCTTATTTCTTCTCATACCTTTTATAGTATTCTAGTTTATGATTAGATCTGTATTCCACCTAGAATTAGTTTTCCCATGATAGTTGGTAAAGGTCTGAGTAATTTTCCAAACAGCCAATTATCCCAACACATTTCTTGGAAAAAAAAAAATCCATGCTTTCCATTACACACTGATTTGAAATGTCACCTGTACCACAGATCAATCCCCTACCCTCATGTGTACAAAAATACACTCAATATAATTGTTTGGATATTCTCTTTTGTCCTCTTGATCTATTTTATTGTGTATACTATAGTAACCAATACACAGTAGACAGACAACAAATACTAGGTGAATGAATGTCACACTCCATTCAAATCCAGAGCTTTTGTAAGAACTGAATTAAATTTCTAGACTTTGAAATACTCGCCGTATTTCAACATTTAGTCTTTCATCTAGAAACAGGATATATGTCCAAAGACATTCAAGATTTTTTGTTAAATATCCTTCACATATAAGTGAGATCAAACAGTATTTGTCTTTCTGTGTCTATCTTATTTCACTGAGTATAATGTCCTCTGGGTTATCCATGCCATTGCAAATGGCAGAATTTCCATTTTTGATGGTTAAATAGCATTCTGTTGTATATATGTGCCAAATTATCTTTATCCCTTTATCTACTGAGAGACACTTAGGTTGTTTCTAATCTTGACTATTGTGAATAATGCTGCAGTGAACATGGAGGTGCATATACCTCTTCAAGATACTGATTTCATTTTTTTTTTTTTTGGATATATACGCAGAATAGAAGCAGAGAGTAGAATGGAGGTTGCCAGGGGATAGCAGTGAGGTAAATGAGATGTTGGTCAAAGGGTACAAACTTTCAGTCATATGATGAACAAGTTCTGGGTATATAATGTGCTGCATGGGTGGTGATGGATATGTTAATTTGATTGTAATAATCATTACACAATGTATATGTATGTCAAATCACCGTGTTGTACACCTTGAATATATTCAATCTTTATTCATCAATTAAATATTGTGAAAATTTAAAAATACCCTTCAGTAAAGTTTGATAGTTTATTTTTCTTTTAAACAGGCATTAAAACATTATTTGGTTCTATTCCTAGATATTTTATAGCTTTCAAAGACAGACTACTTGCTACTCTTTACATAAGTTAATAAAAATATTGTGAGGAAAATTATAAAAAGCAAAGAGTAATTCCATCTTGAAGTGTATTTTCAAAATGATGAATAACTGGAGTGAGTCTTTCGTTTCTCAAAGGACCTTCTAGACTATCATTTCTTAAACTTTTTAATATCACAGATACCTTGGAGAAGCTCTTGAAAGCTATAGGCCCTTTCCCTCAGAAAAATACAGATACAGTAAAAAGCTCTCACCTGACATCCTTTTAGGAGACTTGACTGATTAATAAAATGTTTTTTTAATTTATTATAAATGATGTTTGTAGAATGCTGAATATTCATCCCTATCAGGTGCTCTCCAATATGCGAAGGTACTATCTTTCACAAGTTGATTAGTATGCTTATTAAGAGTAAGTTCCTTTTTTCCCCAAGTTGCTGCATCAGTTTTACTTGAAATTAAACAGTCTAAATGTAACTTAATATGATAAAATGAGTATAAAAAGAATTATTGTTTCTAGGAAAATTAAGTTAAATGCTTCGTAAAGACGCAAATGTGAATGGCTAAAAAAATAACTGCTATGAAATTAGAGGTGAGCAAGACAATTATAACAGCTGGGAGAAATAATAAACATCTAAAAGGATTCTGCATCAATTTTTTTTTAATGTTTTTAACTGTTCATTCTGTTTTAAAGGAATCTAATCTGGAAATTGTAGAAGACATACTACAGATATGGCTTATGGTTGGAAAGATGTTATAGATCTTTAACCAGGAGACCAATACTCAAAGAAAAGCCCTACTTCAAAATAGAGAAGAAGGAAAGACTTTTTTTTTTTTTTTTTTTTTTTTTTTTTTGAGATGACGTCTCACTCTGGCACCCAGGCTGGAGTGCAGTGGTGTAATCTCGGCTCACTGCAACCTCCGCCACCTGGGTTCATGTGATTCTCGTGCCTCAGCCTCCCGAGTAGCTGGAATTGCAGGTGTCCACCACCAGGCCTGGCTAATTTTTGTATTTTTACTAGAGATGGGGTTTCAACACATTGGCCAGGGTGAAGAAAGACATTTATGTTTAATTTGAAGTAAAATTGTGGGTATATATTTATATATATATTTTTACAACTCGCTGCTTTAACATTTTTGATTAATTGTTAACTACTGGTCCTGATTATGTCAAATAAGAAAGTTTTTCTTGTACATACATGACTTTTCATAAAGTTTTGGATAGGAGGGTGTGCTACAGACTCTCTAAAGTCCATCACGGATCTCAGGTTAAAAAAAAATCATGTATTTGAATTTGTAAAATATTAAATATGATATTATTATAGTCAAAAGAAAAGCAAGGATTTCAACTCTAAGAATTAAAGTAACAATTATTATTTACCCTAGAAGAACATTTAAAAATTAATCTCTTATATTAGAAAAATTTTCATTTGAAGTTCAGCAATTATTTTGTTTTTCCTTTTGTAAAGTAAAATTCAGTTAAACACTTTATTTTAAAAAATAAAAATAAGACACATACTATGATCTCATTCTTATCTGCCTATTCATAATCTGTTTTTCTATCTCTGTGTATGCATGTTAAGATGTCTAGAAGAACATTCTATCCAAATGTGGACATGGATATTTGTATGGATAGATGCATTTTGGGTTGTTGTTTTTTTTCCTAAACTTTTCTGAAATATTTAGATTATCTAAAGATAAGCAGGTTTAATTTTTAAAAGCAACCATGATGTCATTACTCTTAGAAAAAAGAAGAATCAGGACCGGGCACGATGGCTCACACCTGTAATCCCAGCACTTTGAGAAGCCGAGGCGGATGGATCACTTGAGGTCAGGAGTTCAAGACCAGCCTGGCCAGCCTGGTGAAACCCCGTCTCTACTAAAAATACAAAAATTAGCTGGACGTGGTGGTGGGCGCCTGTAATCCCAGCTACTCGGGAGGCTGAGGCAGGAGAATCACTTGAACCCAGGAGGTGGAGGCTGCAGTTAGCCAAGATTGGGCCATTGCACTCCAGCCTGGGCGACAGAGCAAGACCCCATCTCAAAAAAAAAGGAAAAAGAAAAACAGAAGAAGAATCAGTAGAAGCATCGTCCACTGGGAGGAGTAATGAACATGGAGGCCAAAAAATCTGAATGTCAGTATGATGCTGGGCAAGTCAGTCACTGTGAAACTCCTGAGCTAGAGTTTCCCTATAGATAAATGAGAAAAGATCAAAGTTGAATTAAATGAGCTTAACAGTTTCTTTCAATACTAGCATTTTATTAACTTAAGTGGTTAATTCCTATGTAAATTATTAAGAAAGAGTTTTAAAAATAAGTTTACCATGTTATCAATTATTTCAGGTATAAGTAGACTTAATGAATAATGCTCTCTTCCTTTGTTATGAGCTTTTATAGTTTGATCACATTACAAACTACATAGTACACCATATCCTTGACATTCTCAAAATATTGATAGGCAACTTTCTCTACATCAATAGTTAAAGGGATGATGTAATGGGAATACAAGTACAGAAAGTCCTTCTGGTAACATTACACATTGTTTCAAGCATGAGGGGAAAATGTTAACTGTTGGTAATTAAGAGAAGGAAAAGAGGGGAAAAAGTGCAGAACCCAAAGTTTTCCTTCTCCATCTGAACATGTGTTAAAAATAAAATACTGAAAAAAACTGTTCAAATCATTAAGAGAATCTGGATTTGTACTTAAGCTCACAAGAAAAAGACAAAACAACTATAATAAGCATTTATACAGGTGTTTCTTAATTCTAAGTGGTTTCAATACTGAGTTCCTGTGTGTGTGTGTGTGTGTGTGTGTGTGTGTGTATGTGTGTTTTACCTTCAGAAACCACTGAAGCCAATCTATCAACTGGTTGTTTCTTATGTCAGGTTAATCTGCTGAACCAAACAGCTGCTAGCATTTTAATCTTCTTTTAAATAAAAATTGAAGTTTATATACCTCAACAATGGAGCAGTATTTCTCCCCATAAATTCTAATACAGTGTCTCTGAATGTAATCCTCAAATCTGCCTTTACATTGTTGAATTATATTTACACAAATTCATCCTATTAACAATGGCATTTACCATGCTGAGATGCTAAGGTGATTTGGCCAACGTAAGAGTTGATACCAACTATGTCTCTTAAAATTAAATGTTGCAGGTGCTGTGTAACATTTAAATATTGTCACATTGAGAGTTTAAACAAATACTGAAATGTTGCTATTATTTAAAAAGAACTTACCTTAGCAATTATTACGGACTGAACTGGGTAGCAAACAGTTGCTCCTAAAGTGGCCAGTCCCAGAGGATAAGTAATTTTCTTAAACTTGGAACCTATAAAATGCAAATAAATTATTAAACTCCAAATATATACCACCAGAGACTTGATGTTCTTATACTGTAATGCTTTCTTTGCTCCCCTGGTAAGCCATCACCCTCTGTTAAATTACTTTTTAGGTAATTACACCAATCAAGATGGAAGCTAAAATGCCCTTAAGGATCTCAAGCCAATAACCCCTTAGCTGTCATGTCCAATTTAACAAAAGTATTCTCAATCTAATATTCACAATTACCTACACAAAAGGAATTGATGATTTTCTTCTGCTTGAAAGCTAGGTATTTTTCATGTCCTATGAAACCCAAATTTATAACCACAATTTTGCAAGTATCTAATAAAGCATGATAATATAGATAATTCATTAACTACTGTGTTTGTGACACCATGTAAAAGTGAAATGGACTCTCTCTTACATGTTCTTTTTTGATTAAGTATTTGGAAAGGTGAATGACTCAACTAAATCATCAACTAAGGACTTTAACAGGTACAAAACTCCTTCATGTCACTGACTTACAATACTGAATAATAATTGCAAGTAACCTGACATAAGTAATGCATATCAATAAGTGCCTTAACTATGCATCATTTAAGTTATTTTCATATCTTTTTTTGATAACAAAATCCTTTCAAAATATCTTTCAAATAGAATCTCCCTAGGAACTTCAATATATAAAACCTATAAACTTGATGCTGCTCTAACTTGGGGGTGGGAAGCTCTGTATCAAACCCTAGCTGTGTAGCTTTTCCTTTATCCTGATAGCACCACTAAACACTTCCATGAAACTAAGGGTTCTACAGAATAGTTTGAAATCCACCACTTTAAGCCATAGCTTAGTTCCAACAGATTGTTGGTTCAAAATAATATGTATGTTAAACGCTTGTCTGAGTATCTTATACTGTATGTATGATCCAGGTAACCAGATGATGGGTTTTTTAATTGGGATAAGTACTTTTACGATCTGAAGCAGCTTATACAATCCCTAATCTAAAAAGGGAACAGCCTATCTGGTACATTATACAAATGAAAATGAATGTTTGCAGGCAAATTTGCAGTTTAGGGAAGGGAAAAACAAGAGGTCTATCTCGGTCTGGTTTAACTATTATTAAGGAAGCTTTCTATAGTCATGTCTATAATGGACTGAGGTGGGGGGTGGTGGATGGCCAGGCTGATTCAAACTAGTTTAGCTTTTCGTTAGATTTAGACTTTTGTGGTATGCAGAAAGAGGGTTTAAGTATATTAAAATGTCCTAAATTGCTCCTTTACTCTAGTCCTGCTTGCTATTATTCTATTACCTACAGTTAAATTTCTTATTTTATAATCCTAGTATCTCTTGAGATAAGTTCCCTTGACTTAATCAAATTCCCCTAATTGTGCTGCTCCTAAACATAGTAGGTGGCAGTTTTTCCTTATGTGTCATTTTAAAGATTAAAAAGACTCATAGTCATCCTCTCTTTACCTGATAAGAAAGGCCAGTCTGCAAGAACAAACTACTCTGATATTTGCTATTCTCCTCTATTTTTAAATGAAATGCATCCTGACAAGCAAATACTGAGGGATTTCATCACCACCATACCTGTGTTGTGCACTAAACATGGAAAGGAAAAACCATTACCAGCCACTACAAAAACACACTAAAGTACACAGACCAATGACACTATGAAGCAACTACATTAACAAGTCTGCAAATTAACTAGCCAGCATCATTATGACAGGATCAAATTCACACATAACAATATTAACCTTAAATGAAAATGGACTAAATGCCCTAATTAAAGACACAGGATGGTAAGCTGGACAAAAAGACAAGACCCATTGGTGTGCTGTATTCAAGAGACACACCTCATGTGCAAAGACACACATAGGCTCAAAATAAAGGGATGGAGGAAAATTTACCAAGCAAATGGAAAGCAGAAAAAAACAGAGGTTGCAATCCCAGTGTCTGACAAAATAGACTTTAAACCAACAGATGTCAAAAAACACAAAGAAGGTCATTACATAATGGTAAAGGGCTCAATTCAACAAGAAGAGCTAACTATCCTAAATATATATGTACCCAATACAGGAGCACCCAGATTCATAAAGCAAGTACTAAAGACCTACCAAGAGACACAGACCTCCACATAATAATAGTGGGAGACTTTAATACCCCACTGTCAATATCAGAAAGATCATCGAGATAGAAAATTACCAAAGATACTCGGACTTGAACTCAGCTCTAGATCAAGTGGACCTGATAGATATCTATAGAACTCTCCACCCCTCCAAAAAAAAACAGAATATACATTTTTCTCAGTGCCATGTGGCACTTACTCTAAAATTGATCACATAATTGGAAGTAAAACACTCCTCAGCAAATGTAAAAAACCTGAAATCATAATAGTCTCTCAGACCACAGCACAATCAAATTAGAACTCAAGATTAAGAAACTCACTCAAAACCACATGACTACATGGAAATTGTACAAGCTGTTCTTGAATGACTTCTGGGTAAATAATGAAATTAAGGCAGAGATCAAGATGTTCTTTGAAACTAATGAGAACAAAGAGACAACATGCCAGAATCTCTGCGACACAGCTAAAGTGGCATAAAGAGGGAAATTTATAGCACTAAATGCCCACATCGAAAAGCTAGAAAGATCTCAAATTGACATCCTAACATGACAACTAAAATAACTAGAGAACCAAGAGCCAACAAACCACAGACCTAGCAGAAGACAAGAAATAACCAAGCTTCAGAGCTGAAGGTGACAAAGGCACAAAAATCCCCTCAAAAAAAAAAAAAAAAAAAATCCAGGAGCTGTTTTTTTGAAAACAAAAAACAAAAAACAACAACAATAAAATAGACTGCTAGCTACACTAATAAAGAAAAAAAAAGAGAGAAGATTCAAACAAACACAATCTGAAATGATAAAGAAGATACCACCACTGATCCCACAGAAATACAAAACACCATCAGAGAATACTATAAACACTTCTATGCAAATACACTATAAAATCTAAAAATGAATAAATTTCTGGACCCTCCCAAGACTGAACCAGGAAAAAGTTGAATCCCTGAATAGGCCAGAAAAACGTTCTGAAATTGAGGCAGTAATGAATAGCCTACTATCCAAAAAAAGCTCAGGACCAGATGCATTTACAGCTTAATTCTACCAGAGATAGAAAGAGGAGCTGGTACCATTTCTTCTGAAACTATTTCAAACAACTGAAAAGGAGGGACTCCTCCCTAACTCATTGTATGAGGCCAGCATCATCCTGATACCAAAACCTGGCAGAGATACAACAAAAAAAAAAAAAAAAAAAAGAAAAGAAAAGAAAACTTCAGGCCAATATTCCTGATGACCATCGATGCAAAAATCCTCAATAAAATACTGGCAAATCAAATCCAGAAGCACATCAAAAATCTTATCCACCATGATCAAGTTGGCTTCATCCCTGGGATGCAAGGCTGGTTCAACATACGCAAAATCAATAAATGTAATTCATCACGTAAAAAGAACTAAAGACAAAAACCACATGATTATCTGAATAGACACAGAAAAGGCCTTTGATAAAATTCAACATCCCTTCATGTTAAAAACTCTCAATAAACTAGGTATCGAAGGAACATGTCTCAAAATAATAAGAGCCATTTATGACAAACCCACAGCCAATATCATAATGAACGGGCAAAGGCTGGAAGCATTCCCCTTGAAAACTGGCACAAGACAAGGATGCCCTCTCTCACCACTCTTATTCAACATAGTGTTGGAAGTTCTTGCCAGGGCAATTAGGCAAGATAAAAAAAAATAAAGGGTATTGAAAGAGCAAGAGAGGAAGTCAAATTGTCTTTATTTGCAGATGATATGATCCCTATATCTAGAAAACCCCCTCAACTCAGCCCAAAAGCTTCTTAAGCTGATAAGCAACTTCAGCTAAGCCTCAAGATACAAAAATCAATGTGCAAAATTTGCTAGCATTTGTATACACCAACAACAGGCAAGAAGAGAGCCAAATCATAAATGAATTCCCATTCACAATTGCCACAAAAGAATAAAATACCTAGGAATACAGCTAACGGGAAGTGACGGACCTCTTCAAGGAGAACTACAAACCATTGCTCGAGGAAATCAGAGAAGACACAAACAAATGGAAAAACTTTCCATGCTCATGGATAGGAAGAAACAATATCGTGAAAATGGCCACACTGCCCAAAGGAATTTAAAGATTCAATGCTATTCCCATTCAGTTATCACTGACATTCTTCACAGAATTAGAAAAAACTATTTTAAAATTCACATGGAACCAAAAAAGAGCTCATATAGCCAGGACAACCCTAAGCGAAAAAGAAAAAAGTTGGAGCCATCATGCTACCTGACTTCAAACTATACCACAAGGCTACAGTAGCCAAAACAGCAAGGTATTGCTACAAAAACGGGCACATAGACCAATGGAACAGAATAGAGAACTAAAACCGCCCATCTACAACCATCTGATCTTTGACAAACCTGACAAAATCAAGCAATGGGGAAAGGATTCACTATTTAATAAATGGTGCTGGGAAAACTGGCTAGCCATATGCAGGAAAACTGAAATTTGATCCCTTCCTTACACCTTATACAAAAAGTAACTCATGATGGATTAAAGACTTAAAATGTAAAACCCAAAACTATAAAAACCTAGAAGAAAATATAGGCAATACCATTCTGACATAGGCACGGGCAAACATTTTATGATGAAATCACCAAAAGCAATCACAACAAAAGCAAAAATTGACAAATGAGATCTAATTAAACTAAAGAGCTTCTGCATAGCAAAAGAAACCATCATCAGAGTGAACACACAACCTACAGAATGGGAGAAAAATTTTGCAATCTATCCATCTGACAAAGGTCTAATATCCAGAATCTACAAGGAACTTAAGCAAATTTATAAGAAAAAAAACTAAGAACCCCATTTAAAAATAGGCAAAGGACATGAACAAACACTTCTCAAAAGAACACCTGCTCCTGAATGACTACTGGGTAAATAATGAAATGAAAGCAGAAATAAAGATGTTGTTTGAAACCAATGAGAACAAAGACACAACATACCAGAATCTCTGGGACACATTCAAAGCAGTGTGAAGAGGGAAATTTATAGCACTAAATGCCCACAAGAGAAAGCAGGAAAGATCTAAAATTGACACCCTAACATCACAATTAAAAGAACTAGAAAAGCAAGAGCAAACACATTCAAAAGCTAGCAGAAGGCAAGAAATAACTAAGATCAGAGCAGAACTGAAGGAAATAGAGACACAAAAAACCCTTCAAAAAATAAATGAATCCAGGAGCTGGTTTTTTAAAAAGACCAACAAAATTGATAGACTGCTAGCAAGACTAATAAAGAATAAAAGAGAGAAGAATCAAATAGACACAATAAAAAATGATAAAGGGGATATCACCACTGATCTCACAGAAATACAAACTACCATCAGAGAATACTATAAACACCTCTATGCAAATAAACTCGAAAATCTAGAAGAAATGGATAAATTCCTGGACACATACATCCTCCCAAGACTAAACCAGGAAGAAGCTGAATCTCTGAATAGACCAATAATAGGCTCTGAAATTGAGGCAATAATGAACAGCTTACCAACCAAAAAAAGTCCAGGACCAGATGGATTCACAGCCGAATTCTACCAGAGGTACAAAGAGGAGCTGGTACCATTCCTTCTGAAACCATTCCAATCAATAGAAAAAGAGGGAGTCCTCCTTAACTCATTTTATGAGGCCAGCATCATCCTGATACCAAAGCCTGGCAGAGACACAACCAAAAAAGATAATTTTAGACCAATATCCTTGATGAACATCGATGTAAAAATCCTCAATAAAATACTGGCAAACCAAATCCAGCAGCACATCAAAAAGCTTATCCACCATGATCAAGTGGGCTTCATCCCTGGGATGCAAGGCTGGTTCAATATACGCAAATCAATAAATGTAATCCAGCGTATAAACAGAACCAAAGACAAAAACCACATGATCATCTCAAGAGATGCAGAAAAGGCCTTTAACAAAATTCAACAACCCTTCATGCTAAAAATTCTCAATAAATTAGGTATTGATGGGACGTATCTCAAAATAATAAGAGCTATCTATGACAAACCCACAGCCAATATCATACTGAACAGGCAAAAACTGGAAGCATTCCCTCTGAAAACTGGCACAAGACAGGGATGTCCTCTCTCACCACTCCTGTTCAACATAGTGTTGGAAGTTCTGGCAAGGCCAATCAGGCAGGAGAAGGAAATAAAGGGTATTCAATTAGGAAAAGAGGAAGTCAAATTGTCCCTGTTTGCAGATGACATGATTGTATATCTAGAAAACCCCATCATCTCAGCCCAAAATCTCCTTAAGCTGAGAAGCAACTTCAGCAAAGTCTCAGGATACAAAATCAATGTACAAAAATCACAAGCATTCTTAGACACCAATAACAGACAAACAGAGAGCCAAATCATGAGTGAACTGCCATTCACAGTTGCTTCAAAGAGAATAAAATACCTAGGAATCCAACTTACAAGGGATGTGAAGGACCTCTTCAAGGAAAACTACAAACCACTGCTCAATGAAATAAAAGAGGATACAAACAAGTGGAAGAACATTCCATGCTCATGGGTAGGAAGAATCAATATCATGAAAATGGCCACCCTGCCCAAGGTAATTTATAGATTCAATGCCATCCCCATCAAGCTACCAATGACTTTCTTCACAGAATTGGAAAAAACTACTTTAAAGTTCATACGGAACCAAAAAAGAGCCCACATCGCCAAGTCAATCCTAAGCCAAAAGAACAAAGCCGGAGGCATCACGCTACCTGACTTCAAACTATACTACAAGGCTACAGTAACCAAAACAGCATGGTACTGGTACCAAAACAGAGATATAGAACAATGGAACAGAACAGAGCCCTCAGAAATAATGCCGCATATCTACAACTATCTGATCTTTGACAAACCTGACAAAAACAAGCAATGGGGAAAGGATTCCCTATTTAATAAATGGTGCTGGGAAAACTGGATAGCCATATGTAGAAAGCTGAAACTGGATCCCTTCCTTACACCTTATACAAAAATTAATTCAAGATGGATTAAAGACTTACATGTTAGACCTAAAACCATAAAAACCCTAAAAGAAAACCTAGGCAATACCATTCAGGACACATGCATGGGCAAGGACTTCATGTCTCAAACAACAAAAGCAATGGCAACAAAAGCCAAAATTGACAAATGGGATCTAATTAAACTAAAGAGCTTCTGCACAGCAAAAGAAACTACCATCAGAGTGAACAGGCAACCTACAGAATCGGAGAAAATTTTTGTAACCTACTCATCTGACAAAGAGCTAATATCCAGACTCTACAATGAACTCAAACAAATTTACAACAAAAAAACAAACAACCCCATCAAAAAGTGGGCAAAGGATATGAACAGACACATCTCAAAAGAAGACATTTATGCAGCCAAAAAACACATGAAAAAATGCTCATCATCACTGGCCATCAGAGAAATGCAAATCAAAACCATAATGAGATAATCTCTCACACCAGTCAGAACGTCTATTACTAAAGTCATAAAATAACAGATGTTGGTGAAGTTGTGGAGAGAAGCGAACACTTTTACACTGTTGGTGGGGATGTAAATTAGTTCAACCATTGTGGAAGATAATGTGGTGATTCCTCAAAGATTTAGAACTGGAAATACCATTTGACCCAGCAATCCCATTACTAGGTATATACCCAAAGGAACATAAATCATTCTATTATAAAGATACATGCATGCATATGTTCATTGCAGCACTATTCACAATAGCAAAAACATGAAATCAACCCAAATGTCCATCAATGATAGACTGGATAAAGAAAATGTGGTACATATACACCATGGAATACTATGTAGCCATAAAAAGGAATGAGATCAATGTCCTTTGCAGGCACATGGATGAAGCTGGAAAGCCATTATCCTCAGCAAACCAACACAGGAACAGAAAACCAAACACTGCACGTTCTCACTTATAAGTGGGAGCTCAACAATGAGAAGACATGGACACAGGGAGGGGAACAACACACACTGGGGCCTGTTGTGGGAGGGTGGTGGGGGAAGAACATCAGGAAAAATAGCTGATGCATGCTGGGCTTACATCTAGGTGATGAGTTGATAGGTGCACAAAACCATCATGGCGCACATTTACCTATGTAACAAATCTAAACATGCTGTACATGTACCCTGGAACTTAAAATATAATTTTTTAAAAAAAGGTAAAATGTCTCCTGAGATTCATTATATTTATGTCACTACCTACTAATAGGTTGAGATCTCCAATTTGAAAAACACTGGCTTAGATTATTCTAGCCCTGACATTTGAAAACACGGTGAATGACCTAACGAACATTTTCTCTTACAAGAATGGTATAAGTTTTTTACTGAGAAACTGAGTAATACATTTTGGACAATTTCCTTCAAAATTTAATTCTTTGAGTCTTATTGTTTTATATGGTGATCTTGGTTTGTAATTATTTCTTACTGAATAATTTATAATACCTATTCAATTAGAAGCTGCTTACCTACTATAATAAGAAATAGGATATAGGGAAGCATTAATATTAGCTATAGGGAGATATATATATATATCATCCATTCAGATGAGATATATGTATATCATCCATTCAGATGAGAGATATATATATATATCATCCATTCAGATGAGATACATGTATATCATCCATTCAGATGAGATATATGTATATCATCCATTCAGATGAGATATATATACAATAAGAACATTCTAGCATCCTCTCATATATATATTATATATATGTTATATATCTACATTATATATATGTTATATATATATGTTTTATATATATATTTTATATATATATATATGAGTTAGGATACTAGAATGTTCTTATAATTGCACAGCAGTTTTGTACCTAATTATGCCTTGATTTGAGGCTTTTAGGACTATAGCCGGAAAAACAAACTACAAAGTACCTGACATCAGATTCCAGACTGGCTCAGAACTGTGCCTTCCAATATAAGTAATTTAGTTTGGGGACAATGTCTGGCAACTGGAATGTGGACAAAGGATGGATGAAAGGTGACCAAAATGGCTAGTGACTAGAGAACTACACCAGCTTAGTAATAAGGGCGTGGAGAAATGAAAAACCTGTATACAAATTTTCATAGTAGCTCTATTCCTAATCACCAAAAGCTGGAAACAACCCAAATGTCCAACAGGTTAAGTGATAAAGTAAACTGTGGCACATCCATATGAAGGAATACTACTTAGTAACAAAAAGGAACAAGCTATTGACACATGCAACAATCTTGATAATCTAAGTGAAAGAAGCCAGTCTATGTATGATTCCATTTAGATGGCATTCTCAAAAAGACAGAGCTATAGTGACAGAGAACAGATGAGTGTTTCTGGGAGTTAGAAGTGGGAAGAAGGTCTGACTGCAGACAGACAGCATGAGGTACTTTTTGGGAATGATATAACTGTTCTGTATCCTGGCTGTGGTGATGGTTACATGACTCTATGTATATATTAAAACTGATAGAATTGTATGAATTTACTGTGTGATAATTTAAAATTTTTTTTTTTTTTTTGAGATGGAGTTTCGCTCTTGTTGCCCAGACTGGAGTGTAATGGCATGATCTTGGCTCATCACAACCTCTGCCTCCCGGGTTCAAGTGATTCTCCTGCCTCAGCCTCCCGAGTAGCTGGGATTACAGGCATATGCCACCACGCCTGGCTAATTTTGTATTTTTAGTAGAGACAGGGTTTCTCCATGTTGGTAAGGCTGGTCTCAAACTCCCGACCTCAGGTGATCCACCCACCTCGGCCTCCCAAAGTGCTGGGATTATAGGCGTGAGCCACCACACCCGGCCAAAAATTTTTTTAAATATATAGCTATTTCTATTAAAATTATAATTTGTCATTTTGTTTTCTAGGTAACTTTTTTTTAAGGCCTTAAGAGTCACTAACTACCGAAAAAATTTCTTGAGAGTTTTATCTTAATGTAAAAATATATACTAATCACTCAAACTACTTTTCTCAGTCATGACCCCCATATTCTGGCAGCTACTTTAAAGATTTGAGACAGAGATACTGATATATGAGATAAAATTTGATTTTCTCTTGGTCTCATCCTGACCAATGTTGTTGGGACTGACATGGTATCTCATTCTAGTTTTCATCTGCATTTCCCTAATGACTAATGACGTTGAACAGCCTTTGGAATAGCTATAGCTTTGAAAACACAAAGTCCTTATAAAAGTAAGCATGCTGTAATACAGAATCTAAAAATCTTTACAGTAGCCTATCCAGATAATATTCAATAAAGCAAATGAGGTTTTCTCATGACTGCAAAATTCAGAAACTAATATCATGGCATTAAGAGAGAATATATTTTTTAAAACCCTACCTTTTCTCGCTGAAACCAAGCCCGCCAATCCTGAAACTGTAATAACTCCCATTTTCGGAAGAAAATCTCGAGGAGGATTCTTCATATAGACATAAGCATCTCAAGAAATCAGTTAAAAATTAACATAAATAACTGAATTCTACTGGATATTCTATACAGTTATAATGCAGGAAGGTTAAAGAGATTTGCTAAGATAATAATGAGGTTTAAACATTCTTCAAAAGAGCTATATATAATGACAATATGAGTAGCAAGCTAAAAAACTAGATATATTTACTTTTTACAAAATAAAATTTTCCTTCCGTAGCTGATTTAATATTCCTTTTCTTAATGATACTGATGGTTATTACTATAAAGAAATGTAATGCTAGAGGGCACATCTTAATATGGGTTACCATAAGGTAAATTTCTGACTGCATATGTATTATATCTCTATAATGAACTTCTGCCCTTATCTGTTCAAACACTGGTAGCCTCCAGTAAGAACTGAAATAGATATTTTATTAAGGAGTTTTGAATAATAGTTTAAGGATATACACAGCTACTAGACCTTGCTTGCCACTACTCCCTAATAACCTCAGGACAGCCACTGCTGTTGGTTAAACTCAATCATCAGTGAGCCTAGACAAAAAGTAGATGAAGAGTAGTTCTTGGCTTTCTATATGTTGAATTTGTTTCTGGTTCCAAAAGTATACTTTTCTATCACAGTTCATTATTTAATGGCAATCACATATTTAATCCTATTCCTCATGATTGATGCGGAATATAATTTTGAATTTATTCCTAATACATTAAATAATGACAATTCAAATACAGGTCATCAACTTCATGGAAACTTTCAACATTTTAGCTCATCTTTCTATCTCCTATACATATTTATTATGACAACTGGCATAAGCCAAGAATATTACAAAGCTATATCTGTTGCCAAACACCATTAACAAGCTAAAGAGTCAAGTATAATTGCTTTTTAACCATTAGCTTAAATATTCCAGGGTTAGTGATTGCTATAACATTTCCCAGCAATTGACAGCAAAATACAATGTATTTTAACAGCAAGTAGCACTTAAACTAATTAGCAACAATGGAGACATGTTTTTAATTTATGCTTTATGATATATAATATAGACTTTGTAGTTAAAACAGACCTCAGTTTGTATCCTAGCACTACCACTTACAGTTATGTAACCTCGATAAACCTACTTAACCTTCCTAAACCTCAGTTGCCCTCATCTGTAAAATAGGAATAATTATAATACCAATACTAACATAATTGTGACAAAAATTATGTAAAATGCTAAGTACAACACCTTAGCCAATAATAACTGCTGAATAATGAATATTACTGCTTTGCTATTAATCAGTAATCAACAAATAATAAATAAACTAATCAATAAATTGCTACAGAGAGTACCTTCTGAGTTGGTAAATGCATGATAATGGGTAACATACCAAGTTTATTTTTCTCACATTTAAACAATGCAATTTAAAAACACAATAAAACATTTCTAATTATTTACTCACCTACCTTTTCCAAATTGTACTGTATCCATTATCCCATTTTTCACAAAGACATAAACACCCTAAGCAAAAAAAAGGGGGGGAAGACATCTGCATTTTTGAAGCTGTTGATAATGAGATAAAATTGCCTGCATCTCTAAGATTATATTAAAAGGGTGACTTAACATTATGCCCAAATCTAAATCCAACTTTCCTATGTATTCACTACCAGCTTGTTTTCATTTCCTGCTTTTCATTCTATTTAACATGGATAACATTTATACCATTTTTCTCATATAAATGGATAATGTGCCTATGAAATAATCAGAGCAGAAATGATACTGAAAAAAATAAAGATTTATCATCTTATTTTATGATGACCTAGAAAAATAAATGGAATTTAAATAAAGAAGAAGGGAGGTATATTTCAGTTTCGAACCAACATCTGATTAATAAAGATGCAACAGCAACAACATAATGATTTGTGGAGGGAAAAAAAGAGCAAAAAGCCTAAAGCAAAGGGCTTCATCTTCCTCCCTTTTCTTAGTGTGCATTAGAATGAGAAAAAAAATCTAAATTACCTCAGGACAGAAATCATCCTACATAGACCAGTGTTTATCCTGTTTTTAAATCGGAACATAAATTCTCTAGAAATCAAAACTATGTTAATACATCAGAGGAACTAAAGTTTTAAAGCAAATCTTTAACTTTACCTGTTTCTAACTGATTCATTTTAGTGCAAAAGAGTGTTAAATATATTTATTGAGTGCTAGGTATTACCTCACTTAGATAAGAAAAAAAAGGAAGTCACAAAATGATTTACTCGTGGTCATATTGTACTCTGTCGATGGAACCAGAAAACACAATCCTTCTCTGAACTAGCTGCTATGAAACCATGGGATAAAAACAAGAACAAAAGAGACTTTCAAAGCAGAGAAAACAGAGATTATTATATTGGACAGGGAAGAAATAAGTTTTTGTTATAGAGATAGCTTGGTTTTGTAATTTTGTCTTACATATTTTAATGGTTATCAGAGAGATGCAGAGGTTCATCTTGGTTTAAAATTGTACAAATCAGCATAAATGCTAACTGCTATTGAACTACTTTTCTGTAGGGACTGTCTTGAGAATATTTCACCTTCAAAGTTAAAATACCTATTGACCAGTCGATTGGGAATCATTTAACCATTAAGGAAGAAAATTAGTCATCTTTCAAAAAAAATTTTTCTTAGCTCTGCTAAGGAATTCATTTTTACCACATGGGGTCAGTGCTACCTAAATTTCAAAACACTAAGCTAGCAGGAGTAGAAATTGAATTTGCTCTACATGATTCAAGGTTTAATGTGGAACGAATTTGAGTCAGACGTAATTTTTAAAGAATAGATTACATTTTTAGGGGAAAATTAGGGAAAAATAGTTGTTTACATTTAGGACAAAATGCATTGGAAATTGCCTTTCTTCAACCTATTTGTTTGAGCATATTAATGGAATAAAACATTCTTTCGAATCTTAAATTGGATGACAGTTACAATAGCAATTTAAAGACCTCTCAGGAACATTTTATCTCACTGAAGAAAAATTTCAGAACATTATGGAAAATTATATCTCAGGAGGCTTAAGTCTGAATCATCTAGCTATTGGCACATAGTCATAGGGGCACGATTCAGACCATAATTGGTTAAGGTATTTCCCTCCTAGATCGAACTATTAATAGTGTGTAGTACAACTAGTACCATAAGAATTGTATGACAAACACAAGTTTTCAAAAATAACATCATGTATTTATCAGATATTTGAAATATTATCTGGAATTACCAGAGTTCATTGATTTGGTATTTCACCTAAGCACAAATTATTTTTCATAAGCTCATTAGATTTCTTTTTAAAGATAATGGATAGAAACTAAAAAAGAACAATGGTCCACCATCAGGCTATATTTGGGGAAAAGTCGCATGGTTACTAGGTCAGAATGATGAAAACACTGGTACCAACATTAAGATACTGACACTGGAGATACTGATGCTAACACAATGATGTTTATGTGATGATAATGAAACATTAGTGTTGCATCGGCTTACTCCACCACTCTGCTGATGGATATCTCTGATTGAAGGCTAAGCATTAAAGTCACGTGTATTCTACTTTGCCCAATAGCTTACTGTAGTTAGAATGGTCTTATGAGCTAACCCCAACAAGTAAATAACACTTAGCTTAGCCAAAGAAGAAAATATTCAGAAGTAATCTCAGAACTTCACATAAAAAGTGAGTGATACTGTGTACATGCTAGGTGACATAAATCCTTGCTGAACTACTTTAATCTATGCAGTAGTGGTAGAGTAGGTTCAACATAGCCACAAATTATTTGCTGCTACTTCTACTGAGAGTTGGCATCTAATTCCCTTCCCTTTAAAACTGAGCTGGCCTTAGTGACTTAACAATAGAATGCTGTAGAAGTGACTTTCTTGGACATCTGATGACAGGCAAAAAGCCTGGCAAATTCTGCCTAGGGCCACTTGTAACATTGTCTTTAGGAGCCCTGAATTACCCATGTAAGTTATATCTGACCTATTTGAGATCACCATGCTTGAGAGGCCATGTGTAGGTGTTCTAGTCAATAATCCCAGCTGAACCCAGCCATCCAGCCATCCTTAACAAGGTGCCAGAGATGCAAATAAAGCTGTCTTGAACTGTCTAGATCAGCTCATTTGCCAGATGAACACCACTGGGCCACCTCTGTCAATGCCACATGCAACAGACAAATCACATGTCTGAACTCAGATCAAATTCATGACTTACAAGATCATAAGATGTAATATAATGGTTGTGGTTTTAAACCATTAAGTTTTGGATTAGTTTTCTACACATCAATAGGTAACTGGAACAATTAATCAAAAATCTCTGATATTAAACCACTATCAGAATTGACTTACCTTGCACCAGCCAATATAACAACCGGTTGCAGTGCGGATGGAAGCAAAGCCCATTTGTAAATGACCAGGCTGCTCTTCAACATATTTAGACTGGAGCGGTGGTGCAGTATATATGGGGAGCTACAGGCAAAAAATGTTCATGTCAAAAACATAAAATAGCTGGACTGTCCATAACAGCAGTATGGCAGAACAGGAATCCTCATCAGCCTTCTTTCCAAAAACAACTAAAAATGCTGATAAAATACTTTTAAAAAACCATCTTAAATACAGGAATGATGTGGTAAACTGTTCATAAAGACTGTTTAAAACCCAGAAATTAAAAGATGCCAAATATAATATAATCCAATGGTTCTACTCCTATGTATATTTATAGAAACTACTGTCTTTGCACACCCAGAGTTAGTATAATAACGTTCACAGCAACATTTTAATTACAACCAACCCAATGTCCATCCACAGTAAAATGGATCCTTTGGGGTATATTCGTACAAAGAAATATTAGAAATTAGGGGGTAAATATAAAAATTACAGCAACATGGAAAAATTTGGATGAATTTCAGGAATATAAGGTTACTTAAAAAAAACATATTGCTTAGCAATACAGACATATAAGGTAAAATTAAAAAGTAAAGGAGGGGAATAATAGTAAAAATTCAGGGTAATGGTAACCTCTGAATGGAATGAAATGGAAACACAGAGGATTTTCCTTTCCTTTAAATTGGGTGCTAGGTATATGGTTGTACATCATTATCATCATCATATTATTATTCATACCTTTCATATTTTGAACAGCCTTTTGATTCTAATTAGTATTTAATAAAAACAAACATACACAAAAGAACAATGAAAAACTTAACCAGGGAGGGACTTAATTCCTTTAAAAAAAAAATTTTTTTTTTTTTTGCTTTTATATTTAAGGTATAAATCCTCCTATGAAGCTTGGTGTTTGAGGAAGATAGAACTGGGAAGAATCAAGTTTACAAATCAACATCAAGGGAACTAGATGATTAATGACTTTGAATTTGGTCCTCTACCAACAATAAACATGAAACTATAGTTAACACTATATTGTATTCTTGAACAATGCTAAGAGTGGGTATAAAATGTCCTCATCACAAAAATGATAACTATTCAAGGTAATACATATGTAAATTAGACAGATTTAGTCATTCCACAATGTATATATACTTCAAAGCATCATGCTGTACAAGGTAAATGCATACAATTTTATGTCAGTTTTTTTATTTAAATTTAAAAATATATAAAACATAAGACAGTGTGAGTTTGGTAAAGCTTTTCCAGTAATAAGTCAGAAAAGTCTTGTTTTACCATTAAATGACTCTTTACTACTCATACCAGGATTAAAGAGTTAGTGTTTATCTTTCTGGACTAATGCTTAGATTAAATTCACCACACTGGCAACTATGTATAATTAGGAAGGTGACAGATGCATATCTTATTAAAGATGCATTTATATATAAAAAGCAGGTGCACTGCAAGTAGGCAAGTTTCTTCTCTCCCCTAGAATGGAGAGATATATGTGGATGTACTGGTGTCAGAGTGGGCAACGTTATTTACTTACATGTTTGTCCATCATGTTTCTATCCTCTTTATTATTTACGCATCCCAATTCCAAACTTTATTACACTCATTGTTCTTATTCTCTCTCCTCTGTCCCCATTAAAACCTGCTGATTAAGTTGTTTTTTTGTTGGTTTGTTTGTTTTTTGAGACAGGGTCTTGCTTTGTCATCCAGTCTAGAGTACAGTGGCATGAACACAGCTCACTGTAGCCTCAACCTCCCGGGCTCAAGCAATCCTCCCACCTCAGCATCCCGAGTAGCTGGGACTACAGGCACACCCTCAACAAACCCAGCTAATTTTTGTATTTTTTTGCAGAGATGGGGTTTCACCCTGTTGCCCAGACTGGTCTCCAATTCTTGAGCTCAAGCAATCCGCCCGCCTTGGCATCCTAAAGTGCTGGGATTACAAGCGTGAGGCACTGTGCCTCACGGATTCAGGTTCTTTATCTGTTTGTTGCCTATTATAAACAAAATTTTGTATATGTAGTTTTCTAGGAAGAGCATTCAAAGTTTTTATCAGACTCTCAAAGGGGTCAGAATGGTTAAGAACCAGTGTTTTAAAGTATTTTCCTTCTAAGGCACAGGCATAGTTGAAAGATTTATGATGATAGGATTTCAGCTCTACTTTAAGAATTTTAAGAGCTAGCCAGTAGCATGTTACTATAGTCTCCATTGAGAAGAGCATTCTCACTATAAATTTTAGAGGCCTTGGTGCTTAAATGCCACTTATTGTATAGACAGAACTTGTATGTTCTCATTTAGAAATTATGATTACATTGAGTAAGCTGTAAAACCACATTTAAAATTAAATTGAACCAAAGTAACTAAAACTCTCAAATCAGTATTTTTCTGTTATTTCTCAGTGACAACAAGCAAATGACAAGAAAATAAGTATAATTCATCTCATAGAGGGATTTTAAAAAGAAATGTCCAGGGATGTCTAGGGCTGGCTGTATACATGCATTCCAATTGCCAGTCATTTTACTGATCTGAATATTACAGATTTCATGGTTAAAAAAAAATGATTGTCTCATGGTCCTACAGTTTTCTATTAAAGAGAGATTTAATTATGTTCACTAGATGGCATATAAGGCAGGAATACATTGAGAATATTTAAAAAGATGTTTAGTGAGAAGAGTTGAACTACAACAGATTTTCTGTTTAGCTACAAGTTTACCAAAAGATTCAAATAACCAAATAACCAGAACACTTCATTCATAAAGTATTCTGATTTAGTAGAAGTGTTATTACAGATTTAAACAGAAGTATAGCTCACTTTACACAATAAAAGTAGCTAGAAATGTTGCGCATAAATCACATTTTAATCCCTTCAGAAATTCTACATTCCTCAAGGACTAGATCCTGACTTTGTGTATAGTCCCTAGCACATAGCTGGCAACCAACTTTGTTTAATAAGTAATTCAATTAAATGATATTTAAATGTACTTGGGGAATACAATAAATACCAAGGAATACTGCGTATTCCATAATAAACAGCACTACTTTATTTTACAATTTCAAAAATTAAATTCAGCCATTAGGGATTTATCTTCCTACCTAGATTTGAGCTGTCCAGATATGGGAGTGTCAAGGAAGCCTTAAAATCAACATCCTCCTAAGATTAATAAAAAGAAAAAATAAAAAAATACTTAGAATCAGTTAGCGGGTAGGGAAATGACTCTACCCTAGACCATTAATGAAAATAAACCTTATCTAGTAATTAGAACAGTGCCTCACAAATATATAAGAGGAGCTTAGAAAATATTTTTGGTTGAATTTATGAATATTACCTTTATGCATGTTAGTTTGGCAATATTATCAATTTTTTGTGCCTTTTGACCTACACTTCTGCTTATAGAAATTCATTCTAAGGAAATGGTTATAGATGTATATATAGATTCAATACAAAGTGGTTCAACAAGTACTGATTACAATAGCAATAGCTGGAAATAGTCCACATTTCAAAAAATTTATGAAAATTTTATATTTATTTGATGGTAGTACATTCATACAACAGAATACTTATGACACCATTAAGAATTCTGCCCAATGTCATCTAACTAGTCAGTCGTGGAATCAGGATTCAAATTCAGGCCTGATTCAAAAACATATTATTAAGTGTAGATAAATCTTAAGGGTGACTTAAAGTGGGAAGAGATAAAAAGCACAATGATGAATAGAATTAGTAACCACAATTACAGCTCAACAGGCTGGCATGATAAGCCAGATCAACAAGGTAAAATTTAAACAGGTATAAACATACCTTCAACAGAGTCCAAAAAGTTCAAATGCCTAAGTACAGACTGGGATGAGGCATACTTTACCAGTAGTCCATGTAAAAAGGCTTAATGAATTTTAGAGAACCACATGCTTACTATGTCATGGTCAAAGGCTGCTTATGAGCATGGTTGATTTTGAGCGCTCAAATATAAAAACTAATGTGATCTTAGGCAGCATTAATAGAAATATAACATCTAGAAGAGAAGAAGTCAGAGACTGACTATCCTGTAGCAGTCAAAACGCTGTGGTTCATACATCCAAGTCATGGCACCAAAAACCAAAATGTTTTTTAAAAAGAAAAACAAACTACTTACACCTGAAGAAAACACTAACTATCCTGAACATGCTTGGCAGAGGCTGATCATGATAGTGAGGAACTCAAAGCTGTGATGTATGAGAAATAGTTGAAGCTACTAAATGCTTTAAAATGTTTATCCTGGAAGCAAAATTACTTAAAGTATAACTGATATTTAAAGGCTTGTTTTTTTTAAGAGAGTTTTCTGTATGGCACCAATGCAAGAGATACAGCACCAACAGGTAGATGTTATTATGAGACAAATTTCTGTCTGATATAAGAAAGGACCTTAAGTTAAATGAGAGGATTTAGAAAATGGAATGGGCTCCTTAGGCTCCTTTACCTAGAGTTTTATTCATGTAGAAGATATATGGCCACTAAATGTGCCTACTATAGAGGGAATTACAGTACCATACAGAAAGGTTGATCTAGAAAACATCTAAGGTCACTTCCAAAACTGAGATCTTAATGAATTTCTTAAACTGAAGTTTCCTAATACTGAATGTACCTGTGTAAGTTTTTCAAGAAAGAAAAATCAGACTGCCTAGAACTCTAACACCCTCCACTACTTATTGATTATTCATTAAGAAAAATCACTAGTTGTTTTTCATTGGAGTTAGAATTTTAGATGTTTGAGTTACATATTGTCTTTTGAGATACTTCATAACTATTTCTCTCAACTTTTAATATCTACCTAACAAAGACTTCTAAGACATTTTTGATGAGCAAAGATAATTTTAAAAAATATAGCTTTTGTGTCATCTTGATATTATACAAAGTTCATAAACCTTTGTAGGCAAATTACCTGCTCTGGTTTCACTAGCTGCTTTTTGGATTCCTCTTCTTTGGCTGCATGTACACTTACAGATGCATATATCAGACCTGCAGGCATGGTTGTCAGTTTTCCCATCTAAGAAAGATATATCAAAAACATCTTTTTAGTGGAAAAGCTTTCCATCTTCCATTTCCTAATAAATTCTGGAGGAATCTCAGGAAATCTATTGGTTTCACTTTAATATATTAAATACTCAAACACTCCAAATTACCTCATACATTTTTAAGACATAGTTCATAAAATTATCTTCTCATATTGGATGGCAGAGCACTATTTTTACCTGTTTGTTAACTACTTCATAAGAAATATAGCAATATAATATTTATCTGGAATATTATTATATAATAATATAGCAATGCAATAATTACTAAAATCTGAGGAATGGAGTGGGATTGGTCTTGATATTCATTCAGTCCACAAACATCAACTGAACACCTACTATGTGCCAGACTCTGGTCTTAGTGCTTAGAATATATCAGTGAACAAAACAAAGATTCCTGTTCTCATACAAATGACATTCTAGTAGAGAGGAGACAGGCAATAAACACAATAAACTATATGTTATATTATAAGTTGATAAATGCTCTGGAGAAAGTAAAGGATAAGAGTGGTCTGGAGTACTGAGTGACGCAGGCTGCATCTTGAAATACAATTTATATTAACATTATCCATAAAAAATGAACTCTTTCTATTATAAATCCTTTGCCCCTGATTTTCCCAATGCATTCCCTTTTACCTGTTTCTTGCTAAATCTAAAGCAAAAAGTGATCTTTGTTTTAGCTATAACTTGATTTGAATTAAGAATGAGGAAAAGTACTGGCTCTAAGAATAAAGTCTTCTAGTATTATTCAGGTACCAAAATAATTCCCAAAGATTATCCATTCAACAAGGCCAATTGTAAAGCTTTCCAAGGTACAAATATATTAACACTCTGATTCTTTAGATGGGAAAGAAGCTTCCTGAATTTGACAAAGGACATTATGAGGGAAGCAGTCTCCTTGTTTTACACACAAATAAAATTGTGCAACACCTGGAAGAATCATTGGCTAAAGGATTCTAAACGTTCTCCAGTGACAGTAATACTTCATTTCTGACACTGTTTTTAATATTTTCTGAGAAGAGCAAGGGAAGCTACTCAAAAGCATCAATCAGTTAAGTAATTTCCTGTTTAAACTGGGCAGGACTCTGATTTAGATTGGGGCTGTAAAAATACAGGGTAAAATTAAGAGTCAACACTAAGATAAATTTTTTTTATTCTCCTCCCCCATGCCTCCTTCTAGTACAGGAAACAGCATCATAGAATGATTTATCTGCACATGCTTCCCTTAAAGACATCACTTTTTTTATTTCTTATACCCAGTTGGTATTCATTAATAAAATAACAAGATTTCCACACCATACCTATGTCAGGTATAATTTAAATGTATATTAAAACTGATGCCAGCAAGTGTGGTCCCCATGAACCAGGGAAATTTTGTTAATAAAAACTCTATATTATAGGAAGGACGCAAAATTTTATGACATTGAAAAGCTTTTTTTGAAATACCTGACTAGACTTTACTTCTTCTTAAGAGACTACTCCCTGGATATAAGACAAATACTTTCAAAGTATGCTAATATCTGAATTTTTTCAACACACTAATGATCACAGAGTATACTCGTGTTACTTCATATAATGCAATAATAATATGTAGACTATAAAAGAATTTCATAGATATTGCTGATAATTATGATCTAATATTCCAGATTATGGATTTACTAATTGAGCTCATGGCCTAAAAGTTAATATACCTTGAAAATTGCCTAAGTACTTTCTCCACATTTTTTACTCTGTAAGGTAATAAAGGTCCACCCGTTCTTTCCTACTGTCTTCATAGATTCCTTGACTTTTATTGAGGAGGCAGTATGGCACAATGGAAAAAAAATATGAGCTTAGGGCCGGGAGTGGTGGCTCACGCCTGTAATCCCAGCACTTTGGGAGGCAGAGGTGGGTGGATCACCTGAGGTCAGGAGTTCAAGACCAGCCTGACCAACATGGTGAAACCCTGTCTCTACTGAAAATACAAAATTAGCTGAGTGTGGTGGTGCATGCCTGTAATCCCAGCTACTTGGGAGGCTGAGGCAGGAGAATCACTTGAACCCAGGAGGTGGAGGTTGCAGTGAGCCGAAATAGCACCACTGCACTCCAGCCTGGGCAACAAGAGCAAAACTCTGTCTCAACAAAAAAATACATATATATATATACACACATATAAATATGAGCTTAGGAGTTACACAGAACTTACTGTCTAAACTTGAATCAATTATTGAAGCTCTTCAAGTTATGCTGCCCAGTATGGTAACTACTAGCCACATGTGGTTATTTAAATTGAAATTAAAAATATTAATAAATAACTTCAGTCACATTAGTCCCATTTCAAGTGCTCAACAGCCATAATGTAGAGCACAGATATAAAACAAGCCCATCATTGCAGAAAATTCTAGTGGACAGTGATGTCTTAATTAGGTTAACTAATTATTATTAGGTTAAATATCTGAAAAAATGTGTATGCCATCCTGTTGATTATCACAAGGATTAAATAAGGAGTTATATTAAAATGGCTTACACTTGGTACATAGGCAACTAAGTTTAGTTTCCCATTCCTTCTGTTTGCTGAATAAAAAAATTAAGTGGCTCTGCTTATTCCTCATTTTTCTTTTCACATGTATTTCATGCTAATCAGGCTCTAGTGAGAACAGTGATAACAATAAAATCTATCCAACATATTTATTACCTCCAAACAAAAAAAGGTTGCAATTTTTGTCAAAAGAAATCAGGAAGACTGGCACACTACGGTATCTACAAGTCTAAGTTATACTGGTGAAGTACATGTCACTATCTTAAAGAGGGAAAGCTAATGGTACAGCACATCGAAAATTTTTGAACAAAGATTGGCAAGCTACAACTCTGGGCTAAATCTGGCCTGGACTCTAAGCTTAAAATGTTTTTAAAAAACATATTTAAAGATTTGTAAAAACAAAGAAGAATATGTGACAAGAAATCTTATGCATCCTGTAAAGCCTAAAACATTTACTATGTGGCCATTTACAAAAAAAAAAAAAAAAATTGCCAGCCTCCCATTTAGAAAACCAAATAAGATATTCAAAAAGTTATTAGAGTTTGGGGTGTTATAAAAAACTTACAGCCTCATGAGGCTGTCATTAATCAAACAGCATTAAAAGTGAGCAGAGATAATCGAGTTTTCACAAGAGGAAAGACCTTGACTTAAAACTATTTGTAACTCGAAATAATAACTCGTCAAGTCAAAATTACGACTTACTTAAAATCAATGAAAGATTAAAAACTGGCTCTCTACAAAATATAACAGGTCCTAAAACAGAATTCTCTCACATGGAAATTTACAAACAGCAGGGCTAAAAGATGAGCATGAGGTAATTTACCTGTAAGACTCAGCCCCTCCAACTGTGCCTGAAATAAAAATATAGCTGATTCTTGTTATTTCCAGCAGTTAGATTCTATAAAGTAGATGTGAATACTGATTTACAGAATACTGTACCGTTTCTCCAGGGAAAAATACAGGGTGAGCTTCCTGTGATAGCAAGTTTTTTGAAGGTTTTTTTTTTATCATGAACTGATGTTGAATTTTATCAAATGCTTTTTCAGCATCAGTTGAAATGATTATATGATTTTGATCCTTCATTCTGTTGATATGATGTACCACACTAACTGATTTGCATATGCTGAACCATCCTTGCATCGCTGGGATAAATCCCACTTGGTCATGATGAATGATCTTTTGAATGTGTTTTGGAATTTGGTTTGCTGGTATTTTGTTGAGGATTTTTGCATCAATATTCATCAGGGATATTGGTCTATAGTTTTCTTTATTGATGTGTTTTAATATCAGGGTAATATTAGCCTTGTAGAATGAGTTTGGAAGTATTCCCCTCTTCTCTGTTTTTCAGAATACTTTCAGTAGAACTGGTATTTCTTCTTTAAATATTTGGTAAAATCCAGCAGTGAATCCATCAAGTCCCAGGCTTTTCCTTCTGGGGAGATTTTTACTGCATCTTCCATCTCATTGTTATGTCTGTTCAGATTTTGGATTTCTTCATGGTTCAATGTTGGTAGGTTGTGTGTGTCTGGGAATTTATCCATTTCTTCTAGATTTTCCAATTTATTGGCATATAGTTGATCACAGCAGCCACTAATGATCCTCTGAATGTCTGCAGTGTTGGTTGAATGTCTCCTTTTTCATCTCTGATTTTATTTATTTGGGTGTTCTCTCTCTTTTGTTTTGTTAGTCTAGCTAAAGGTTTGTAAATTTCATCTTTTAAAACAACCAACTTTTTGTTTCATTGATCTTTTATATTATTTTCTTCATTTCAATTTCATTTATTTCTGTTCTGATCTTTATTATTTCTTTTCTTCTACTGATTTTGTATTTGGTTAGCTCTTGCTATTAAGAATTTCTGTTTTGGGAGGTGTGAAGATGGCTGATTAGAAGCAGCCAGTGTGTGCTGCTCTCAAGGAGAAGATACACAGTAGCCAGTGAACACAAGCTCTTCCACTGAATCATCCAGGAGGACATGCTGGAATTCATCAAGGGAGCACCATGACCCACAGAGAGCACAGAAGTGCAAGACAGGACAGCTGCCCACCCAGGACTGGCAGGAAGACAAGCAGGGGCTCCCCACCACAGGGAAATGGTAAGTCGGCAAAAGCCCCCAGACACTCACACTTATGCCATGAACCTTTGCAGTCCTGGACACAGGAGATCCCCATAGACCCTCTATTCCCAAGGCCTCCAGACTGACACAGGTTGCCTGGAGTTTTCTGGGTGGGCAGAGTTGCCACTCAGGCACATAAGGATGCCCAAGGGCCTTGGTCTCCTGAGCACTCTTGCACCACCTACATAGCTCCACCAACAAGGGAGGCCAGACTCTCTCACATGCCCCCAGGATAGGGGCCATATTCATGGTGCTGAGGAATGGATGGACTGTAGGTTTTGCCTCTGCTATACCTGTCTAGGCAAAACCCACTGGCCTGGGATCCTAACACAACCACACCAACCCCACCTAAGAATTCAGGCCAATAGCAGCTCTGCAATTCTTATGGGATAAACCTCCCAGAGGTAACTGACAGGACTGACATTTTTGCCAATGCCTCAGCCCCCACCTCTACTACATTCAGGCTGAGAAGGGAGAGAAGAGCCCAAAATATTGCTGGCCTCCAGCACACTGCAGCAGCCTTACAGAAAAGCGGCCAGATTATTTTCCATGCAGGTCTCTGCCAGTGCTACTCCTCACTGAGCAGAGCTTCCCTACCAGGGTCCCCAGTACAGCCACCCTACCCCAATCTGAGCACTTGGGCTGGCAGCAGCTCTGCATTTCCCTGGGATGGAGCTCCCAGAAGTAATCAAGAGACACACCACTTTTACAATTAATGCAGCAAAACAAAACAATAACAACAACAAATCCAAAGGACAGTAACATCAAACATTAAAGGAACATCAGCCCACACATGAAAAAGAATGAGTGCAAGAACTCAGGCAACTGGAAAAGCCAGTGTCTTCTTACCTCCAAACAACTGCACTACCTCCACAGCAATGGTACTTAACCAGACTAAAGTGGTGGAAATGAAAGACAAAAGTTTTAGAATATAGATAGGAATGAAGAACATCAAGATTCAGAAGAAAGTTGAACCAAATCCAAAGAATCTAAAGAATTAAATAAAACAATACAAGAGTTGAAAGATAAAATTGCCATTTTAAGAACCAAAACCAATAGAAAGAGCTGAAAAAATGCACTGTAAAAATTTCATAATATAATCAGAAGTACTAACAGCAGAAAAGACCAACCTGAGGGAAGAATCTGAGCTTGAAGATCAGTCCAATCAACTCAGTTAGACAAAAACAAAGAGAATAAAAAAGGAACAAAACCTCTGGAAATGTGGAATTATGTAAAGAGACCAAACCAATGACTCACTGGCATCCCTAAAACACAGAGAGAAAGAGACAGTAACTTGGAAAACATATTTGAGTATTGTCCATGAAAATGTCCCCAACCTCACTAGAAAGGTCAACGTTCAAATTTAAGAAATGAATAGAAGCCATGTGAGACAGTATATAAGATGACCATCCCCAAGACACATACTCATCATATTCTTCAGGGTCAATGTGAAAAAATATTAAAGGCAGCTAGAGAGAAGAAGCAGGTCATTGGTAAAGGGAGCTCCATCAGGCTAAGAGTGGCCTTCCAGCAGAAATGCTATAAGCCAGAAGAGATTTGGGGCCTATATGCAGCATTCTTAAATAAAACAAATTCCAAACAAGAATATCATATCCAGCCAAAATATGCTTCATAAGCTAATGAGAAATAAGATTCTTGTCAGACAAACAAATGCTAAGGAAATTTGTTACCACCAGATCTGCCTTACAAGAGGTCCTTAAAGGAGGGCTAAACATGGAAATGAAAGACTGTTAGTGGCACCACAAAAATCCCCTTAAGTACATAGACTATTGATACTACAAAGCAACCATACAATCAAATCTGCATATTAACCCGCTAACAACATGATGACAGGACCAAATTTGCATATATCAATGTTAAACTTGAATGTAAACAGGCTAAATGCCCCATTTGAAAGGCATGCAGTGGCAAGTTAGATAAAGAAGTAAAAAACCAATTGTATGCTGTCTTCAAGAGACCCATCTCTCACATGCAGTGACATCCATAGGCTCAAATTAAATGGATGGAGAAAAATTCACCAAGGAAACACAATATGAAAAAGGGCAGGGGGTGCTAATCTAATTTCACACAAAAAAGACTTTAAACCAACGATCAAAAAAGGACAAAGAAGTACATTATATAATAAGGAGTTCAATTCAAGAAGACTTAACAATCCTAAATATATATGCACCCAATACTGGAGTGCCCAGATTCATAAAGTAAGTTCTAGTTCTCAGAGACCTACAAGGAGACTTACATAAATACACAATAACAGTGGGAAACTTCAACACCCCACTGGCAGTACTAGAAATATCAAGACAGAAAATTAACACAGATACCAGGACCTGAACTTGACACATGACCATATGGATCTAACAGACATCTACATAACACTCCACCCAACAAAAACAGAATATACATTAATCTCATCTGCACATGGCACATACTCTAAAATTGACCACACAATCAGCCCTAAAGCAGTTCTCAAAAAATACACACACCAAAAAAACTGAAATCATACCAATCACATTCTCAGATGACAGTGCAATTAAAAAAAAAAAGAAGTCTATACCAAAATCTCTCAAAACCATACAATTACATGGAAATTAAACAATATGCTCCTGAATTACTTTTGGGTACACAATGAAATTAGGGCAGAAACCAAAAAATTATTTGAAACTAATGAAAACAAAGATACAACATACCAGAAGCCCTGGGACACAGCTAAAGCACTATTAAGAGGAAAGTTTATAGCACTGAAAATCCACATCAAAAAGCTTGACAGATCTCAAATTAACATCACCTAACATCACACCTAGAGGAACTTGAAAAACAAGAACCAACCAACCAAAAAGGTAGCAGAAGAAAAATAATAACCAAAATCATAGAGCAACTCAATATAGTAGAGATGTGAAAAACGATACAAAAGATAAAAAAAGTTGGTTTTTTGAAGAAATAAGATTGAGAGACAACTAGCTAGACTAATAATGAATAAAAGAAGATCCAAATAAACACAATCAGAAATGACAAATGGAACATTACTACCAACTACATGGAAATACAAACAACCCCTAGAAACTATTATGAAATCCTCTGTGAACACGAGCTAGAAAACCTGGAAGAAACAAATAAATTCCTAGAAATATATACCACCCAAGATTGAACCATGAAGAAATTAAAACTTGGAACAGAGAAATAATGAGTTCAGAAATTTAATCAGTAACAAAAAGCCTACCAACCACGAAAAAAAAAAAAAAAAAAAAACAAACTTGGACCAGATAGATTCACAGCTTAGTTCTACCAGATGTATAAAGAAGAGCTGGTACCAATCCTACTAAAAGTATTCCAAAAATTGAGGAGGAGGGACTCCTCCCTAACTCATTCTATGAGGCTATAGCATCATTGTAATACAAAACTCCACAGAAACACAACAAAAGACGAAAACTTCCGGCCAATACTCTGATAAACATAGATGTAAAAATTCTAAACAAAATACTAGAAAGCCAAATCTAGGAAAACACCACGACCAAGAAGGCTTTAAACCTGGGATGCAAGGGTGGTTTAATAGATGCAAATTAAGAAATGTAATTAATCACATAAACAGAACTAAAAACAAGACCCTATGATCCTCTTAATAGATGCAGAAAAGGATTTCAGTAAAATTCAACAACCTTTGTCAAATGCATAGTTTGCAAATATTTTCTCCCACTCTGTAGGTTGTCTGTTTTCTCTGCTGATGATTTCTTTTGCTGTGCAGAAGCTTTTTAGTTTAATTAGGTGCCATTCGTTTATTTTTGTTTTTGTTGTATTTGTTTTGGGGGTCTTAGTCATGAATTCTTTGCCTAGACTGATGTCTACAAGAGTTTTTACAATGTTGTCTTCTAGAATTTTTATAGTTTCAAGCCTTATATTTAAGGCTTTGATCAATCTTGAGTTGATGTTTGTATATGGTGTCAGATAGGGATCCATTTTCATTCTTCTATGTGCAGCTTACCAGTTATCCCAGCACCACTTGTTCAATAGGGTGTGCTTTCCCTACTTTATGTTTTTGTATGCTTTGTCGAAGATCAGTTGGCTGTATTTGGCTTTATTTCTGGGTTCTCTATTCTGTTCCATTGGTCTATGTGCCTAGTTTTACACCAGTACCATGCTGCTTTGGTAACTATAGCCTTATAGTATAGTTTGAAGTCAGGTGTACTAGTCTGTTTTCACACTGCTGATAAAGACATATCTGAGACTGGGCAATTTGCCAAAGAAAGAGGTTTAATGGACTCACAGTTCCACATGGCTAGGGAGGCCTCAAAATCATGGCAGAAGGTAAAAGCCATGTCTCATATGGCAGCACACAAGAGAAGAATGACAGCAAAGCAAAAGGGGTTTCCCCTTATAAAACCATCAGATCTCATGAGACTTATTCACTACCAAGAGAACAGTATGGGGGAAACCGCCCCAGTGACTCAGTTATCTCCCACAACATGAGCAAATTATGGGAGCTACAATACAAGATGAGATTTGGGTGGGAACACAGCCAACCCATATCATCAAGTAATGTGATGCCTCCAGATTTGAAAAAGACACATACACACACGTTTATAGCAGCACCTTTTGCAACTGCAAAAATATGGATCCAACCTAAACAACCATCATCCAAGGAGTGGATAAAGAAAATGTGTGATATATACACCATAGAATACTACTCAGCCATGAAACAGAATGAAATAATGGCCTCTGCAGCAACTTGGATGGAGTTGGAGGCCATTATTCTAAGTGATGTAACTCAGAAATGGAAAACCAAATATTGTATGTTTTCACTTATACATGAGAGCTAAGCTGGAGGAGAGCTAACACATGAGGATGCAAGACATAATAATAATATAATGGGCTCTGGGGACTCAAGGGGAAGGATGAGAGGGATGCGAGGGAAAAAAGACTACATACTGGGTACAGTGTACACTGCTCAGGTGACGTGTACACCAAATCTCAGAAATCACTACTAAAGAACTTATCCATGTAACCAAAAACCACTTGCTCCCCCAAAACTATTGAAACAAAATTTTAAAAATAAAATAAAATTCAAGAACCCTTCATTTTAAAAACCCTCAACAAATTAGGCATCAAAGGAACATACCTCAAAATAATAACAGCCATCTATGACAAACTCACAGCCAACATCTAACTGAATGGGCAAAACCTGGAAGCATTCCCTTTGACAACTATAATAAGACAAGGACGTGCACTCTTTTCATGCCTAGTCAATACAGTACTGAAAGTCCTAGCCAGGAGTCAGGCAAAAGAAATATATAAAATTGATCCAAATATGAAAAGACAAAGTCTCTTCAAAGAAGATATGATCTTATACCTAGAAAACCCCATAGTCTCTGTCCAATAGGTTGTGGTTCTAATAAACAACTCCAGCAAAGTTTTAGGATACAAAATAAATATTTGAAAAATCAGGAGCATTTCCATAAATTATCAACATCCAAGTTGAGAGCCAACTTAAGAATACAATCTCATTCACATTAGCCATGAATAGAATAAAATACCTAGGAATACAGCTAACCACAGAGGTGAAAGATCTCTACAATCAGAACTATAAAACACTGCTGAAAGAAATCAGAGATCACACAAACAAATGGGAAAACATTCCATGCTCATGGATAGGAAGAATCAATATTTTTTAAATGGTCACACTGCCCAAAGCAATTTACAGATTCAAGTTATTCCTATCAAACTACCAACGACATTTGTCACAGAAGTAGAAACAACTATTCTAAAATTAATATGGAACCAAAAACAAGCCCAAATAGCCAAAACTATCCTAAGTAAAAAGAACAAAGCTGGTGTCATCACACTTCCTGACTTCAAACTATAGTACAAGGCTATAGTAACCAACACAGCATGGTACTGGTACAAAAACAGACACATAGACCAATGTAACAGGTTAGAGGTTAGAGAACCCAGGTCAGACGTTGGAGAACCCAGAAATAAAGCCACACAACTATAACCATCTGATCTTTGACAAACTCAACAAAAACAAGTAATGGGTAAAGAATTCCCTATTCAACAAGTGGTGCTGGGATAACCGGTGAGCCCTATGCAGAAGATTAAAACTAAACTTCTGCCTTTCACCATACACGAAAATCAACTCAAGATGGTTTAAAGACTTAAATGTAAAGCCTAAAAAAATAAAAACCCTGAAGATAAGCTAGAAAATACCATTCTGGACATCGGCCCTGGCAAAGGTTTCCCGGCAAAGACACCAAAAGCAATTCCAACAAAAGCAAAAATTGACAAATGGAACCTAATTAAACTAAAGAGCATGTGCACAGCAAAAGAAACTATTAAACAGATAACTTACTGAACATGAGGAAATATTCACAAACTATGCATCTAAAAAGGTCTCATATCCAGAATCTACACAAAACTTAGAGAATTGAACAAGCAGAAAACAATTTACCCCATTAAAAAATGGGGAAAAGATCTGAACAGACACTTGTCAAAAGTGGCCAACAAATATATGAAAATAAGCTCAACATCACTAATTATCACAGAAATGCAAATCAAAACCACAGTGAGATACCATCTCACACCAGTCAGAATGGCTACTATAAAAAATCAAAAAACAGCAGATGCTGGTGAGGCTGCTGAGAAAAGGGAACATTATACACTGATGGTGGGAATACAGATTAGTTCAGCCACTGTGGAAAGCAGTTTGGATATTTCTCAGAGAAATTAAAACAGAACTATCATTTGACTCAGCAATTCCACTACTGGGTATATATCCAAAGGAATATAAATTATTTTAACATATATACATGCACTCATGTGTTCATCACAGCACTATTCACAATACCAAATACATGGAATAAACCTAGGTGCCCATCAGTGGTGTACTGAATATAGAAAATGAGATACATATACACCATGGAATACTATGCATCCATAAAAAAGAAGAAAGCATGTCCTTTACAGCAACATGGATGCAGCTGGAAGTCATTATCCTAACTGAATTAATGCAGGAACAGAAAATCAAATACTGCATGTTCTCACTTATAAGTGAAAACTAAACATTTGGTACACATGGACATATAGATGGGAACAATAGACACTGAGGACTAGTAGATGGGGGAGGGAGGGAGAAAAGAATTGAAAAACTATTGGGTAATATGCTCACTACCTGGGTGATGGGATCAAACCCCATACATCAGCATCATTCAATATACTCTTGTAACAAACCTGCACATGTACCCCAAACCTAGAATAAAAGTTGAAATTATTAAAAAAAAAAACCAAAAAGGTGCCAACTAGAATTTAATTATGAAGCCTATTACTTTTACTAAAAACATAGGGCTGATTTCCGTAATTATTCTCTATCATGTAGCATTTTTCTAAAATAATATTTATAAAACATTTCAATAATCTGTTTTATTACTTCTAGTCTAACAACATTATGGGGAAACATGATCAAATACAACCTGATTCTAAAATAAAAGAGGAGAAAAAAGTCATTCTGCAAGAAAATATACTTTTCCCCAATAACACCTATCTTGACTAATGGTATTTTTTTTTTATTTAGAAAATATATATTGTGTGACTCAGCTATCTAGAACTTTTCAGCTTCTAGAGGAGTTCCTCAACCAGCAAAGGGGGAAAAGAAACAAGACATTTTCAAAATCTCTTGTGGCCAAAAACCTGTCCTGGAACATCCAGCAACCAACACAAAGGGAGAAAAACCGCTGAGTATTAGAGGTAAGGTTACTCCAGTTGGCCACTTCTGATTATAAAAGTTAAGATTATACCTACCAAAAGTCACAAAATGGGAGAAGTAACAAGGAATAGAAGAGTTAAGAAATAATAAAAAGAGAATAAAAGTACCAGAGGCACAGTATGGCTGGCAAAGGAAAAGAACCAGCAACAAAGCTACAAATGCATGATGGAAAAGCTCTACAATCTGGTAGTGTTATGGTACCTGTGCCACACCTCATTATAATGTCCCTGAAAAGAAAAGAGATCTCTGATGACAGTGTGTTTGTTCTGTATTTAATGAGTGCATACTATGTGCCAGGTGCTTTATACAGATCTAGTCTTTTTAATCTTCACAATAATCCAATATAGTGGGTCTTATTTAAGATGCTTTTGGCTAAAATTCTGGAATCTCCAACTTAAACTGGCTTCAACAATGAAAAAAACTTATTCTCCATATAACAAAGTCTAGGAGCGGGCAGACATAAGGATTGGTTAATTCACTAGCTTACTGAGAATCCAGGTTCTTCCATTTTTCTCTGTTGCCCACATCAAACTGCCATTTAAAATGATGCATAGCATCTGGTGTTTTCTTGAAAACTAAATATTAAGAATACTAAGAGAAAGGAGTGACCTGTAACACAGCTCTAAAAGTCAAATACTCTGAAGATGAATGTGCTGACAAAATAACACCTGTGGTCTAATATAATAGCAATGGAAAAGGGGTAATTAACATTTGCTGAACGCCTACTATGCACCAGAAAGTATTTGGATACAAGTAAAGAACACAAATACCAGCAGTGGTCTTTGGAGAACAGAAAAATACTTGGAAAAAGGCTGCCTTTGATTCACTGAGCATGTCACCCTGCCCACAAAGCCAAGATTTCAATTCACAATTATGGAAGAAAAAGCAAATGACACCAGCCACTTTTTCAATATAGCACTTTCTAAGACTACTTCCGGGCTCAATACCCATTCAGGTCCACTATCTATGCCTTCACTTAGATAACAAATACAACATATTACAATTGGCAAAGTTAAAAACTAAAGATACTGAGTTACGAAGAAAGGGTTCAACTGTCTGGTTTAACATAGGTGGGAGTCACGTAGTACATTCAAGATACAACGTTCATCAAAATTAGAGCTCTAGCACTTAAAAGACCAATCTTAAGTTTCCTACAACAAATAAGCGTCTAGATCAGTGTGGTTGTATTACGAAATTACACAATATTAATCGTAAAGCATTTCAAGCACTAAGTTACTTTAATTATGATGTATGAAAGAATTATTCTGAAATTTCTGAACATATTAATCATTCAATAATTGTGTTGCAATTATTACTGGGTAATATTTGAAAGTATCAAAAGTTTATCTTAAATAAAAATCTAACTAGAAAATTAAAAATAAAAACATACATAGGGAGTATATTTACACAATTAAACATCTTTTTTAAAACTTTTTTTTTTTTTTTTGAGAAGGAATTTCACTCTTGTTGCCCAGGCTGGAGTGCCATGGTGCGATCTCGGCTCACTGCAACCTCCGCCACCCAGGTTCAAGTGATTCTACTGCCTCAGCCTCCCAAGTAGCTGGGATTACAGGCATGTGCCACCATGCCCGGCTAATTTTGTATTTTTAGTAGAGACGGGGTTTCTCCATGTTGGTCAGGCTAGTCTTGAACTCCCGACCTCAGTTGATCGGCCCGCCTCGGCCTCCCAAAGTGCTGGGATTACAGGCATGAGCCACCGTGCCCAGCCACAACTAAACATCTTAAAAATCCTCCAGAAATGGCACAACAGATCAGCAAAATTCCACTTTAGCCAGTTTGTTAATCAGGCTAAAGTATTTTATGAGTATTTTTTTTTTAGATATTTTAATCAGTACATTGACAAATACCAAATACTGTCAAACTCAGTAACCAGATTTTGAAAAACACCTAACAGCCTCCTTTGATACACACATATATACACATATGCTATATCTGGGGAAAAAAATTAGGCTGTATCTCCCTGGTGGAAATTTGGGAGAGGAATATTGAGAGCATTCTATTTACTTGAAAAGATTGTAGCACTCCAATAAAAGATGATTTTAAAGTTGTTGTCAGTTTAGAATTCAGACGTTACAAAATTTCAAAACAGGATTAAATAAGCTACACAGAAATGCTGAACTGATCTTTCTAAAATACTGTTTGTTCTCTCAGCTCTACAAACCTTTACCGCCTTCCTCTGGCCCTAGCCAAATTAATCTTCCTAGGCCCCAAACATGTCAAGCACATTCCTCCCTCAGTGCCTTCACACACTGCATGTGTTGTACTAGAATGCCCTCTCCTCTCCTGTACCTAACAGTACTTGACACACAGCAGGTACTCAAAAAAATAATTATTGAATGAACACACTTACCAAAACCCTGCCCTTCACTGAAGGACTGGCTCAATTCCCACTAGTTCACTCAAAGACATCTCTCTGAATTCACACAGTTCATATTTTTGTGAGGCACTAATCTGGTGTTTAACAAATATAACATTATATTATTATTTATCTTTTTGAAATATATGCAGCCTATTTTTCTATTAAATATAGACTCCTGTGAGTAGTCTTACACCTCTCGTATCCAAAAGACTTTGCACGACTAAGGACCTTAAAACTAAATAATAAAATGACACGCAGGTTTAAATAGGGCAGTACACACAGAGAATCTACTAAGTCATTTTATGTAATAACATTTATGAGATGCCTATATACCAAGCATTTGTGGAGGCAAACAACTAAAGGCCCTAAAGCGAAACTGAAATTGTAAGACTGATTCAGCAATCTTAACTTTCTGAAAATCTAATGAAAGTTATTAACTATCTTAGCTCAACATGTACTTACTCTGAAATTTTTGCATATGCTTGCAGGCCAACACACTCTGAGGCATTTGAGGACCCAATGAATCTGGCTCCAACACAAATGAAATTTATCACAAGTACATTTTATCTTGATATGTAGATACAAAATTCCCTCAGGAGTGCTCTAAGAATCAAATACAATTCTGGTGAACTCTGAAAAATTATTTTATTATTTTTAATTTCTATATATCTACTATTTCAATAGTTTTTAGAGTACAAGTGGTTTTTGTGTACATGGGTGAATTGTATAGAGGTAAACTATGAGATTTTAGTGCACCCATAACCCAAATAGTATACATTTTAACCTAATAAGTACTTTTTCATCTTGAGTCCTCCTTCCACTCTGCCCTTTCTGAGTCCCCAAATTCCATTACACTACTCTGTATGTCTTTGCATACCTATAGCTTAACTCCCACTTATAAGTGAGAACAGAGGGTATTTGGCTTTCCATTCCTGAGTTACTTCATTTAGAAGAATGGCTGCCAGTCCCATCCAAGTTGCTACAAAAGACATTCTTTCACTGTTATTTGTGGATAAGTAGTACTCCGTGGTGTATACACAACATTACATTGTATTTATTTATCTACTTATTTATTTTTAATTCAATAGCTTTTGGGGTACAAGTGGTTTTTGGTCACATGGATGAATTATGTAGTAGAAATTTTAGTGCACCTGTCACCTGAACAGTAAACATTATACCTAAGGTGTAGTGTTTTTTTTTAATCCCTGACCCACCTCCCAGTATACCCATTCTGACTCTCTTAAAGTCTGTTATATCACTCTGTATGCCTTTGTGTACTCATAGCTTAGCTCCTACTTATAAGTGAGAACATATGTTTTTTGGTTTTCCACTCCTGTGTTACTTCACTTAGAATAATGACTGCCAGCTCCATCCAAGATGCCACAAAAGACATTATTTCATTCCTTTTAATGGCTCAGTAGTACTCCATGCTGTATATATACCATATTTTCTTGATCTACTCATTGGTTGATGGGAATTTAGGTTGGTTCCATGTTTTTGCAATTGTGAATTGTGCTGCTATAAACATGCATGTGCATGTCTTTTTCATATCATGACTTCTTCTCCTTTGGGTAGACACCCAGTAGTGGGACTGCTGGATCAAGTGGTACATATACTTTTAGTTATTTAAAGAATCCTCATACTGTTTTCCATAGTGGTTGTACTAATTTACACTCCAGCAGTGTAAAAGTGTTCCCTTTTCACCACATCCACATGAACAGCTACTGCTTTTTGGCTTTTTAATTATGGCCATTCTTGCAGAAGTAAGTGGTATTTCATTGTGGTTTTAATTTGTATTACCCTGATGATTAGTGATGTTAAGAATTTTGTAATATGTTTGATGACTGTTTGTACATCTTTTGAGAAATGCCTGTTTATGTTCTTTGCCCACTTTTTGATGGGATTATTTGTTTTTCTTGGTGATTTGAGTTCCTTATAGATTCTGTTTGATAATACTACACAACAAATTTCCATTATAATTGCTTGAGACTTTTGATGTTCACTGTGATGAGAAACAGGTTATTAGTCCACTGGCATGAAGAAAGTGAGAATTAAACTGAGATCTGAAGATCAGAAGAAATATTGCACTACACTAGGTACTGGGAAAAAAAGAATTCTTCTAAAACAAAATAACAGCAGAAGCTAGCAATTACTGAACATTTGAAATAGCCCTAGCATAGTGTTGTGCACATTACCTATTATCAATTTAGTATTTTCCAGTATAAAAACCCTGGGAAACAAGTACAATTCTTATTTTAACTACTCAGATAAGAAAACACACTTAGATCATTTATGTGATCTGCCCAAAGTTATACAGCTTTTATATGATAGGGCAGGGAAATTCTCATGTGAGTCCAGTTAAAATGGCTTATACCCAAAAGACAGGCAGTAATAAATGCTGGCAAGGATGTGGAGAAAAGGGAACCCTTGTATATTGTTTCTGGGAATGTAAGTTAGTACAATTACTATGGAGAACACTTTGGAGGTTCCTCAAAAAAACTAAAAATTGAGCTATCATATAATCCAGCAATCTCACTGCTGGATATATACCCAAAAGAAAGGAAATCAGTATAGCCAACAGATATCTGCACTCTGTTTGTTGCAGCACTGTTCACAATAGCTAAGATTTGGAAACAACCTAAGTGTCCATCAACAGATCAATGAATAAAGAAAATGTGGTACCTATACACGATTAAGTACTATTCAGCCACAAAAAAGTATGAGATCCAGTATTTTCAACAACAAGGATGAAACTGGAGGTCATTATGTTAAATGAAATAAGTCAGGCACAGAAAGACAAAGATCGTATGTTTTCACTTACTTGTGAGATCTAAAAATCAAAACAATTGAATTCATGGACATAGGGAGTAGAAGGATGATTACCAGAGGCTGGGAAGGATAGTGATAGGGGTAAGGGGAGATGTGGGAATGGTTAGTTACTACAAAAAAAAAAAAAAAAAAAAATCAATCAGACCTACTATTTGGTAGCACAATAGTGTGACTAGAGTCAATAATAACTTGTTCATTTTAAAAGAACTTAAAGAGTGCAACTGGACTGCTTGTAACTCAAAGGATAAATGCTTGAGGGAATGGATACCCCATTCTCCATAATGTACTTATTTCACATTGCATGCCTACATCATAATATCTCATGTGTCCCATAAATATATACATGTACTATGTACCTACAAAACTTTTAAAAAGCATGAAAATAAAAAAGAGAGAGATTTGATTACAGAAGAGTATCATAGTGAGGCAGAATGTGTAGGATTTGCATAGCCATTATTGGCTTTCAAAATGGAAGAAGTCATCATGAGACTAGGAATGCTGATGGTCTCTAGCAAATACAAAAGGCAAAGAAATGGATTCTCCCCTAAAACTCCCAGAAGGAACACATGCCTGCCAACACCTTATTTTAGACTTATGACCTCCAGAACTGTGAGGAAACAAATTTTTGTTGTTTTTGGCCACTGAGGCTGTGGTAATCTGTTACAGCAGCTATAAAAACTTAATAGAAGTGTCAAACCACCAAGAATCATTTTTTAAAACAACTAAATGTAATTACCATAGGACTCAGCAATCATACTGCTGGGCATTTATACCAGTAAAATGAAATTTATATCCACAAAAAATCCTGTACACAATTGTTTGTAGCAGCTTTATTTGCAACAGCCCAAACTGGAAACATTCACTTGGTTCTTGAGTGGCAGTATGAAAAGCTTGATGAAACTTCTCCCTCGGGGAGACACCTATCAAACTAGTAAAAATTAGCAAGTTCTCTGAATATTGATCAAATCACTCACAACAAATTGAGATGCATTTATTCAACAAAATCTATAGAATTTGGTAAGAAGAGTGGGAGGCAATGGCATTCATGGCGACTTAAACCCTAACATATCAATAACTGAATTACATGTAAATTGTTTAAATATACTAATTAAGGCAGATATTGGCAGAGTGGATGAAAAATACTGACCCAAGCTATTCATCTAACAGAGCATTAGTATCCGGAACACATATCAGATAGCTGAGACTTCATGCTATATGGGAAAGAGACATCACAGTTAGTCCAGGAAAGCCACCAAACAAATAAGTGAACAAACATGCAACACCAATAACAAGTGTGAGGTGGGGTTGTGAAGTGTTATCAGAAACCAGAGTTGCTCCAATATATTATCTAAAATGTCTGTGATATAGTTTGGATATTTATCCCTTCCCAAATCACATGTTGAATATTAATCCCCGATATTGGAAGTGGGGCCTGGCGGTGGGAGGTGTTTGGCTCATGGTGGCAGATCCCTCATGGCTTGGTGCTGTCTTCACGACAGTGAGTTCGTGAAATCTTGTTTAAAAGTCTGTGGTACCTTCCCTTCTCCCTTTCTCCTTCCCTCCCCCCACTTCTCTTGCTTCTGCCATGTAAGATGCTTGCTCCAGCTTCACTTTCCACTATAATTAGAAGCTTCCTGAGAATCTTCACAGAAGCAGATGCCACCATGCTTCCTGTAAAGCCTGCAAAACTGTGAGCCAATTAAACCTCTTTTCTTTATAAATTACCCAGTGTCAGGTATTTCCTTATAGCAATGCCAGAATGCCTAACACAGAAAATTGGTATCAGGAGTGGGGCATTGCTATAAAGACACCTGAAAATTTGAAAGTGACTCTGCAACTGGGTAATGGACAGAGGTTGGAAAAGTGTGGAGGGCTCAGAAAATAGGAAGATGAGGGAAAGTCTGGAACTTCTTAGAGACTGGTTAAATGGTTTTGACCAAAATGCTGACAGTGATATGGACAATGAACTCTAGGCTGCTGAGGTCTGAGATGGAAACGAGGATATTTTGGGAATTGGAGAGAAGGTCAACCTTGCTATGCCTTAGTAAAGAACTTGGCTATATTGTGTCCATGCCCTAGGGATCTGATGACCTAGCGTATCCGATAGAAAAAAAAAAATTCTAAGTAGCAAAGCATTCAAGAAGTGATGTGGCTGCTTATAACAGCCCACACTGAGATGCAAGAACCAATAAATGACTTAAAGTTAGAAATTATATTTAAACAGAAGGCAGCATAAAAGTTTGAAATATTTGCAGCCTGGCCATGTGGCAGACAAAGAAAAAGCTTCTTCAAACAGGCTGCTGAGCAACCACCTGCTAGAGATAGTCATATAACTAAAAGGGAGCCAAGGACTAATATCCAAGACAATGGGGAAAAGGCCTTGAAGGTATTTCAAACACCTTTGCAGCGGCCCCTCCCATCACAGGCCCAGGGGCCTAGGAGGATAGAAGGGTTTTGTAGGCCAGGCTCAGGGCCCCATAGCCCTGCACAGCCTCAGAACACTGTTTCCCATATCCCAGCCATTCTAGCTCCAGCCATGGCCCAAAGGGGCCCTGGTAGAGTTCAGGCTACCACTCTGGAGAATGCAAGATATAAGCCTTGGTAGCTTCTATGTAGTGTTCAGCCTGTACGGGTGCAAAATCCAACAGTGATGAATACTTGGCAGTCTCTTCCCTGAGGATACATGAGGATATTGAGGATATATGAGAAAGCCTCGGTACTGAGGCAGGAGCCTACTGCAGAGGTGGAGCCCTCACAGAGAACCTCTACTATGGCAGTGCCAAGGGTTGGAGCCCCCACACACTATGGCAGTGCCAAGTGTTGGTCCCCAATAGAGCACTGCCTAGTGGAGCTGTGAGAAAGGGGATACCAACCTCCAGACCCCAGAATGGTAGATTCACCAGCTGCTTGCACCCTGCACCTAGAAAAGCTACAGTCATTCAAATCCAATCCATAAGAGCAGCCCTGGGGGATGAATCCTGCAAAGACACAGGGGCGGAGCTGCCCAAGGCCTTGGAAGCCCACCCTTTGCAGCAGTGTGCCCTGGGCATGGAACATAGAGTCAAAGGAGATTATTTTGGAGCTTTAAGATTTAATGACTGCCCTGCTGGGTGCTGAATGTACATGGGGCCTGTAGCCCATTTATTTTAGCTGATTTCTCCCTTTTGGAAAGAGAATGTTTACCTAATGCCTATACCCAACAAATAAAAAACCTGTTTTTTATCTGACAGGCTTATAGGTGGAAGGGACTTGCCTTGTCTCAGATAAGACTTTGGACTTTGCAATTTTGAGTTAACACTGGAAGGAGTTAAGACTTTTGGGGACTGTTGGGAAGGTACGATTGTATTTTGCAATGTGGGAAGGACATGAGATTTAGGAGGGGCCAGAGGTGGAATGATGTAATTTGGATATTTGTCCCTGCCCAAATCTCATGTTGAATTATAATCCCCAACGCTGAAGGTGAGACCTAGTGGGAGGTGTTTGCATTATGGTAGCAGATCCCTTATGGCTTGGTGTTGTCTTCATGACAGTGAGTGAGCTGTTGCGAGACCTGGTCATTTAAAACTGTGTGGAACCTCCCCTCCCCACATACTCTCTGTCTCTCTCTCTTGCCCTTTCTCTTGTCATGGGAGATGCCTACTCCCCCTTTTGTAGTCTGCCATGATTGGAGGCTTTGTGAGGCCTCCCCAGAAGCAGATGCCACCATGCTTCCTGTAAAGCCTAAACAATCGTGAGCCAATTAAACCTCTTTTGCTTATAAATTACCCAGTCTCAGGTATTTCTTTATAGCAATGCACAAATGGCCTAACACAGTCCAGTTTACAACAATGGTCTGTACCCATACCCATTCAGAGCTCTGTTTTGAAAGAGCTATTTCAAAGAGCTCACCAGCAGACTGGCAACTCTCATCTTTTCCAATTCCCTGCACTAAAAGAGATATTCCAGATGGATTTGACAGATGGTGAAAACTGGGAAATATGCTGCTTTCTCAGCCAAAGCTTCTGCCCCATAGAGGATTCAGAAAAGACGGCTGCTGGTGAAAAGTCCAGTTCCCTAGTCCCTCATAGCTCTGTGTGACTGAAGAGCTGGTCTAGGAGTTAAAACACCCATGTGGAATCTTGCATATCTCCCAACTTTATGGTGCAAAAGTGGTATCCCAGTTAGATATGGCAGGGGTTCTTCCCAGGGGAAAACTGGATCAAGTGTGAAAACTGGCAACACCCTAACTTTGCCAAGCAACTAGACTTTATCTGGATCAAACTGCAGGGCAATCTATGCTCTGGATTGTTATCGAAAACAACAGAACTAACAGCAATCAGTGGAGACTAAAAGTTTGGTATGATATAAATAGAAGCCAAGAGCCATTATTGGGGAGATCAGAAAAAGAGACAAAGAGAACTCCACAAATACCAGTCATCACTAGTGGCCCAGAATACTAGGCACATACCCAAGGCTGCATACTCCAAGGAATGCTTGAAGAGAAAAATGATTATCTAGTTTTTGGCTGAATATGAGGCAACCTCAAGCTCCTTGAACTGTGAAAGCACTCTCCAAGCCACAAACAGAATCAACAGTAAAGGGTAAACACCTTGCTGGTTTAAAATGCTTAATCACAACCTCTGGCCAACCACTGATCACTAAGCATGCTGACACAGAGGCAATCCCTAGAAATCTAGGCCTAAAGATAAAAACAGAAAAAAGGTATCTAGGCAGGGATACCTGAGACTTCATACCATGTTACAAATAGACTTCACAGAGTAAGTCCAAGAAAGTCACTAAACAAATAAGGGAACAAACAACAACAACAAGAAGCCTGGGGTGGGATGAAGGGTGCTATTGGAAACCAGAGTTGCTACAATATATTATCTAAAATGTCCCATTTACAACACAAAAATATAAAACATGCAAATAAACGGGAAGTTTTGACCCAATAGAAATTATCTTAGAGAAAATCCAGATGGATGCAGTGATATTCTCTTTCTTCTTATATTTTTGTCTTGAAAGCTATTTTGTCTAGTGGACTTACTCTGGACTCTACTCTGTTGCCTTAATCTGTGTGTATGTATTTATGCCAGTGCCAAGCTTTTTTATTATTATAGCGTTGGAATAGATTTTCAAATCATGCAATGTGATGCCTCTGGCTTTCTTCTTTTTGCCAATATTGTTCTGGCTGTTCGGAGTCTCTTCTGGTTGCATATGGATTTTAAGATTGTTTTTCTGTTTCTGGGGAAAGTGTCATTGAAATTTTGATAGGGGTTGCACTGAATATGTAGACTGTTTTGGGTAGTACAGACATTTTAATAATATGAATTCTCTCAATTCATAACCATGGGATAGCTTTCAATTTCTTTCTGTCTTCCATTTCATCAGTGTTTTAAAGTTTTCAGTGTGCAGATCTTTCACTTACTTGGCTAAATTTATTTCTAAGTATTTTTTATAGTAGCTATTTTAAAAGAAATAATTTTCTTGATTTTTTTGGATAGTTCACTGTTAGTATATAGAAACACTGATTTTGTATGCTGGTTTTGTATTCTTCAACTTTACTAAATTTATTTATTACTTTTAAAAGATTTTTGTGTAGTCTAGGGTTTTCTGTATATAAAGATCATGTTGTTTCAAACAGGGTCTTAGTCCTTTTGTGTTGTTATGAAGGAATATCTGAGACTGGGTAATTTATAAAGAAAAAACGTTTATTTGGCTCACGATTCAGCTGGCTGGAAGGCTAGATACATGGCAAGAGAGGAAGCAAGAGAGAGAGTGGAGGTCCCAGGCTCTTTGTAACCACCAGCTCTTGCAGGAAATATGGAGTGTAAACTCCCTCATTATAGTAAGGACTGCACCAAACCATTCATGGGGGATCTGGCCCTGTGGCCCAAACATCTACCATGAGGACCCACCTCCAACATTGGGAAACAAATTTCAATATGAGGTTTGGGGAAAAATACATCCAGATTATAGCATAAGCACAATTTAACTTCTTCCTTCTCAATTGAGATATGTTTTATTTCTTTCTCTTGCCTAATTGCTCTAGGTAGGACTTCCAGTACTATATTAAATAGAAATGGCAAGAGTGGGCATCCTTGTCTTGTGCTTGGTCTTAGAGGAAAAGCTTTTAGCTTTTCACCATTGAGTATGATGTTAAATGTAGGATTCTCATATATGGCCTTTACCATGTTTAGGTATATTCCTTGTATAACTAATTTTTGAAGTTTTTATCATCAAAGGATGTTGAATTTTGTCAAATGCCTTTTCTGCATCTATTGACATGATCATATGGCTTTTGTCCTTCCTTTTGTTAATGTCATATGTCACATTTATTGATCTGCATATTTTGAACCATCCTTCCATCCCTTGGATAAATCCCACTGATCAGGGTAAATGATTATTTTAATGTGCTATTGAGTTCAGTTTACTAGTATTTTGTTGAAGACTTTTGCATCTAAGTTCATCAGGAATACTGACCTGGAATTTTCTTTTCTTGTTGTATCCTTGTCTGGCTTTTGTATCATAGTAATGCTGGCCTTGTAAAATGCATTTGAAAGTATTGCCTGTTGTTCAGTTTTTGAAGAGTTTGAGAAGAACTGGTATTACGCCTTCTTTAAATGTTTGGTAGAATTCAGCAGTGAAGCCATCGTGTCCTCGGCTTTTCTTTGACAGACTTTTTACAAGTGACTCAATCTCCTTATCCATTAGCGCTCTGTTCAGATTTTCTATTTCTTTGTAATTCAGTCTTGGTAAATTGTATGTGTCCAGCAATTTATCAGTTTTTTTTCTAGGTTATCCAGTTTGTTGGCATATAATTGTTCACAGTAGTCTCAAGAGTTTTAGTATTTCTGTGGTATCATTTGTAACGTCTCTTCTTTCATTTCTGATTTGTCTTCTCTCTTTTTTAGAACTGAGTCTAGCTAAAGGTTTATCTATGTTACCTTTCCGCAAAAACCAACTCTTAGTTTCACTGATCTTTTATATTGTTTTTCTGGTTTCTATTTCATTTATTTGTGCTCTGATCTTTATTATTTCCTTCTTTCTGCTAACTTTGGGCTTAGTTTTTGTTTGTTTGTTTTTTTTTCCTAGCTTCTTGAGGTGTAACATTAGGTTTTATATTTGGAACCTGGAGCCTGAATCCACAGGAACTGGCCTGGCGCTGAGAGAGGCTTGGCACCTGGGACCACTGGGATGGACCTAGAACCTGGGTCTGGGTTGTCTTAGCATCTCAGTCCATAGGCTCTGTCCCAGTATTGGAGTGAGAATGGACCCTGGGTCTGCTGGAGTGGGCCTGAACTCTGGGTTCTCTAGAGCCTGGGGCCAGCATGGAGCTTGGTACTGTAGGGGCTGGTCTGAAGCCTAGGATTATGGCACTGGCCTGGTACCTGGAGCCACTGGAAATGGCCAGGATCCTAGGGCTGTGGAGACAGGCCTGGAGCCTGTGTCTGCTGGTGTTGGCTGGAGGCTGAGTGTATAGGTGCTTGTCTAGAGGCTAAGTCTGAAAGGACTGGCCTGGGTTCTGGGGCCAGCCTGGGTCCTGGGTATACATGGGTGTTCCCGGAGCCTGGGTCCATTGAGGCCAATCCACTAGCGGTATCTACTGGGACAGGCCTGGACCCTGGGTCTGCTGGGGCATGGGGCCACAGGGACTGGCCTAACACTGGGCAGGCCTAGAGCCTGTGTCTCTGAGTTCCTGCCTAGTGTCAGAGGCTAAGAGTGCTAAGGAGTGGACCTCAAGCCTATGGCCATGAGAACTGGCCCATTGCTGGGGACAATCCTGATCCTAGTGTCACTAGGGGTGGCCTTGCCCTGGGGTGGCTCTGGAGCCTAAAACTGCAAGGACCTGTCTGGGGCTGGGGATAGTCTAGAGCCCGGAGCTACCGATGTTGGCCTAGCACTAGGGAGGCCTGGAGCTTGGGGCTAGAGGTTCCTGCCTGATACCAGGGTGGGCTTTCAGGCTGTATCTGCAGGTATTAACTTGAACCTGGAGTAAAGGGGCTAGCCTGGTACTGAGCAGACCTGGAACCTGTATCCACACATGCTAGCCTGATGACTAAGGCTGCAGGAGCCAGCCTGGTGCTGGGGGTAGCCTAGAGCTTAGGACCACTAAGGTCAGCTCAACATTGAGGACAGTCCAGAACCTGAGGGTCCTGAGGTTGTCCTGACAGTAAAGCAGCCTGGAGACCAAGTCTGCTGCATAGGTCTGGAGCCTGGGGCTGTGGGATGCAGCCTGGTGCTAGAACAGGTGGGCTTAGAGGCTTAGTCCATAGATACTGACCTGGAGTCTGGAGCTGTGGGGGCCTACGCTGCATTGTGTTTTACTGAGACAAGCCTGTTGCTGGTGTCCAAGGCAAAGTCCGGTGTCCACTGACCTCTTTCTCTCCACACTACACTGCCTGGTGTTGAGGGAGGGGTGACATGGGCAATGTAAAACTGACCGTCCCTCCTGCCCTCATCAATGCATCTTTTCATAATTTTGTGCTACACCCAGGAGCTGTAATTTCTCACTTGGTTTCCTTAGCTCCTATAAAGGTCATTTCGTATATGGAGGGATCTTCGAATTGATGTTTCTGCAAGGGAATGACTGCTGGAGCTTCCTATTCTGCCATCTTGCTGATGCTTTTCTCTGAGTCAGGGTTTTGACGAGTCATATCATCATCACCGATCCTGCTGACAATGCCTCTGTTCAGCACCCCACCCCTAGGTCCGGAATCAGGGCTTTCACATGTCCTTACTGAGGATGCATTCCCACTACTCTGTGCCCTAGCCCATGGGTCTTGAGCCAGGGCTTTGATAACCATCACTGGGGTTACGCTGCCACTGCTCTAGACTCTACACTCTGGGGCTTAAGTCACAGCTATCACTGCTGTTTGCCCCACTCCCTGGGGCCTGAGTTTTGGCTACAACCAGCTACCCCTTGGGCCACACTACACTTGCACCATAGATCCACAGCCCAGTCCTCTTCTTGGTCCTGTCATTGCTGGATCTGTGTTACTGTTATATCCCTTCCCCATGAGGTCAAGTCATTGTGGAATGTCCTAGAGACCCACCCTGAACTCTGTAGATGATCTGCACAAGACCATGTCTTAATCACTGGCACTACTACCCCAGCAAGTACGTCTGTGCCCCAGTCCCCAAATGCCACAGCAGTTCTGTGCACACTTAACCACAGATCCTCACATCAGCTGCTACTCCAAATACCTGTGCCTTAAGCACTGGTACCACCATCACTGTCTTAGCCTCTTTGGGCTGCTATAACAAAATGCCTTAAGCTGGATTATTTATAAATTATAGAAATGTATTGCTTACAGTTCTGGAGGCTAGAAAGTCACATATCAAGGCAACAGAAGATACAGTCTCTAATGAGGGCTTGCTCTGTGTTTCAAAGATGGTAACTTCTTCCAGCATCCTTACATGGCAGAAGAAGTAAGTGCATTCCCTTCAGTCTCTATTATGGGGGCACTAATCCCATTTGTGAGGGCAGAGCCCTCATGACTTAATATCTTTCAGATAGGCCTCACTTATTAAAACTGTCACATACGGTATTAGTTTCCAACATATAAAATTGAAGGGAATGCCCACATTCAAACCATAGCAGCCACTGATCATGCGCCTGCCCCAATCCCAGCATCACCACAGCTGCGGTTGTGTGAATGCCAGCATGCCACAGCCAGTGCCAAGAGGAATAACCTTGGCTAGAATATCCCCCCATGAGAGAAAAGGAGTGCAGGAGGAACCCAGCAGCCACCACTACCAAAGACCACAAGAGCCCTAGCCACTATAGCCACCACAGACTGCACACATATAAACATAAGCCTGCCAGAAAAATGAAAACATCAAGGAAATATGATACCACTAAAGAAACACAGTAACTATGCAGTAAGTGATCTCAAAGAAACAGAGATCTATGTTATCTGAAAAAGAATTAAAAATAATTATTTTAAGGAAGATCAATGAGATACAAGAGAACACATACAGCTCAATGAACTCAGGAGAGTAATAAACAAAACAAGTTCAACAAAGAAACAGAAATTATCAAAAAGAACCAAACAAAAATTTTAGAACTGAAGAATATAATGAATGAAATAAAAATGTAAAAGAGAGCTTCAAACAGCAAACATGATCAAACAGAAGAAAGAATCTGCAAACTTGAAGGCAGATCTTATGAAATTATCCATTGAGAAGATAAAAAAAAAGAATGAAAAATAGTGAAGAAAACCTGAGGAACTTACGGGACACTATCAACTGAATCACTGATCACATTTGGATGTTTGTCCCCTTCAAATCTCATGTTGAAATGTCATCTCAAATTTGAAGGTGGGGCCCAGTGGGAGGTTACTGGATCATGGGAGCAGTCCCTCATAAATAACTTGGTGCTGTCCTCATAATTGTGAGTGAGTTTTTGCAAGATCTGGTTGTTTAAAATTTTGTGGCACCTCCCCACTTACTTTCTTGCTCCCACTCTCACCATATGACATACTGGCTCCTCATTGTCTTCTGGCATGATAGTTAGCTTCCTGAGGCCCTCACCATAAACATGTCAGCATCATGCTTCCTGTACAGCCTGCAGTACTGTAAGCCAAAAATAAAACCTCTTTTCACAAATTAGCTAGCTTCAGATATTCCTTTATAGCAATACAAAAATGGTCTAATACAATATAGATGCTAAAGTCCTCAACAAAATACTAGCAAACTAAATTCAACAGCACATTAAAAGACTCATTCATGGATGGGAGGAAAATAGCAAATAGGAAGCAGGGCTAACAAGCATCTCCCACTTGGACAGACAGAACAGTGTATGGAGACTCATACCATGAACTTTTGTTCCAAGAACCACTGCAGGAACATACCAGGAAAACCAAAAGAATTCACAGATCCTTTGATGGTAGTGGAGCGCTGCTGCAAATTCCATGAGATGGGTGAGTTCCCATAGTGAGAGAGGGTGAAAACCTGCCTCCAAACACACATTCCACTGGGGAATCTAAAAATCCAGATCACGGGAGAAGGATTTAACCTTGCCTAGAGCTGGAATAGATTTCAGGAGCCGCATGAAATATAAAGGTAAAAGCAGCAGTGGGGAAGGACCTTGTAGGCACTCAGAGTCTCCAGCTCAAGCCCAGGGAAGCCATCCCTAACTATATCTCACAGGGGCCCTCAGAGAAGACAGCCAGCAGAATTAGGGAGGGGTCAAAGGGTGAAAGAAACTTCCAACTGAATTTTGTAATAATTTTGACTGGGCACAAACATTCTTGAGCAGAATATAGGGGGTGAACGGGAACTGCTGCAAATACGAGCATAGGAATCACCAACATTGTGAGTACACAGAGAGGGAAGAGGGCCTGAAAGCCATGCTTGTGTTCTTAGCAAGGCAAATTATGGCCCAGGGCAGGTCTGAGCTCTGTGCACAGGCTGCCTGGATCTAAACTGTTAGCAGGGCACTGCAGAATCAAGATTGGCCTCGCCAAATGCATGGGAGCTGGGTGAGTCCTTTCACTACTGGCTATATTCCAAATCCCTGGAGAACTATACTGCGCAGCAGAGGCAGCCATAATCCCCTCTGGAACATAACCCCATTGGCCTGAGAACCACCCCCCTCAACCCCTAAAGAGGCCTATGCAAGCCCCGTGCAAGAAGAGTCTAAGCTCAGATCCACCTAATAACCCTGCCCCCACGTGGTGGTATTTTCCAACCTGCCCTGGTAACCAAGTACAAAAGACATGAACTCTTGGGAGCTTTATGGCCCTGCCCATTACCTGAGAAAACAGAACACTTCCTCTGGCAAACTTAGGGCAAGCTTATATCTCACTGCTGCTACCACAGCTGGTGTTATCTTGAATGTGTTACCTCCTGACTGGAGGCCAATTACCTCAGGCCATTACAGCAACCCATGACAGAATAACCCTGCTCCTAAGAAGGGGGAGAGCACCACGTCAGGTGATCACCCCATGGGATAAAAGAATCTGAACAGCAGGACTTGAGTTCTAGATCTTTCTGTTGGTGGGTAGTTTCTCACAGCAGAGACACAATTGCAATGCTGGGCACAGTAGAGAAAGTCTACACCTATACCCCAACAGGCAGGCAGCCTCTGTGATCATAAAAGGTCTTGGAGAAGGGGACCTTGTTCCCCCCGGCACTCCACTGAAGACACAGCAGGGGCTTCCCCAACAGGAACGCAGCCTAGAGGAATGTATAGACAGACTTGCTGGAACAATCCAGGGTGAGTGTATCCCCATAAGAGGAGCACACTCCAGGTTCAGGCCAGCAAGAGAGGCAGAGTCACAATTCCTCCCTACCTGGAAGATCAACATTCCTATACATGAAAAGATGTGCCTGTATGATCCAAGTAGCTGAAACACAAAGACAGGAGTGAGGCTATGATGTGAATAACTTTCCTGCTGGCCTGGCAGGGGAGCTGAGGTAGCTCCTACTCTTCACTCTGATAAAACCTCAGTAGATCTCACTGAGAGCTCCCCCAGCAACCCTCATCAAGGTTGGGACCTTGGCCCACAGTTGGGCATTATAAGGTTGGTGCAAAAGTAATTGAGGTTTTTGCCATCAATGGCAAAAACCTCAATTACTTTTGCACCAACCCTATCTTAGCCACAAGTGGTGACTATCCAGGGATACTTTCCCTATTAGACTGAAGACTGAATCATCAATTTAGTAAATAAAAAAATGGAAAAAATTAAGTAAATAAATAAATTGTATGCCATGAGAGAATGAGACAACCTTCAAAAGATCCCTGCCATTCCAACTCCATAGGAGACAGTGAACTCACCCACACACCACAAATATAACTACTACAACCAGCATCAGGGAAAGCCAGCACACAAAGGCTCTCTTTAAAACTAAGGATCTCATACAGAGTCATCACCCCTGCAAGCACAAAGAACCAAATTAGGCTAAAATAAACATTAAAGTCTGGGCCAGGCATGGTGGCTCATGCCGGTAATCCCAGCACTTTGGGAGGCCGAGGCGGGTGGATCACCTGAGGTCAGGAGTTTGAGACCAGCCTGGCCAACATGGTGAAACCCCATCTCTAATAAAAATACAAAATTAGCCGTGCATGGTGGCACACACCTATAATCCCAGCTACTCGGGAGGCTGAGGCAGAAGAATCACTTAAACCAGGGAGGCGGAGGTTGCAGTGAACAGAGATCACGCCATTGCACTCCAGCCTGGGCCACAAGAGTGAAACTCCATCTCATAAATAAATAAATAAATATTAAAGTCTGATCCTTAAGAAGGAAAAAGAGAAATTTAAAATAAAAAAGAAGTCCAATCAAAAAAAGATTCAAGAACAATTTTAAGAAATAGTCTACATAAATGAGAAGAAACCAGAAAAGTAATTCTGGTAATGACAATACAGGGTTCTATAACACCCCCAAATAATCACACCAGCTCCCGAGCAGTGGATCCAAACCAAGAAGAAATCTCTGAATTGCCAGATAAAGACTTTAGAAGGCTGATTATTAAACTACTCAAGGAGATACCACAGAAAGGTGAAAAAGACCTTAGATAATTTTTTTAAAAAATACAGGATATGAATGAAACGTTTTCCATAGAAATAGGTATCATAAAGAAAAACCAATCACAACTTCTGGAAATGAAAGACATGCTTAGTGAAATATAAAATATAGTGGAAATTTTCAAAAATAGACTAGAACCAGTAGAAGAAAGAATTTCAGAGCTCGAAGACAAGGCTTTCGAATTAACCCAATCAAAAAAAGACAAGGAAAAAGTAATCTAAAAAAATGAACAAAGCTTCCAATAAACTGAGGATTATGTTAAATGGGCAAATCTAAGAATAATTGGTGTTCCTGAGGAAGAAGACAAATCTAAAAGTTTGGAAAACTCGTTTGAAGGAATAATTGAGAAAAAATTCCCTGGTCTTGCTAGAGATCTAGACATCCAACTAAAAGAAGCTCAAAGAACTTCTGGGAAATTCATCACAAAAAAGATCATCACCTAGACACACAGTCATCGGGTTATCTAAACTCAAGGTGAAGGAAAGAATCTTAAGAGCTGTGAGACAAAAGCATCAGGTAAACTATAAAGAAAAACCTATCAGACTAACAGCAAATTTCCTAGCAGAAACTTTATAGCCAGAAGGAATTGGGGTCCTATCTTTAACCTCCTTAAATAAAATAATTGTCAGACAGTAATTTTGTTTCCAGCAAACCTAAACTTCATAAATAAAGGAGAGATAAAGTCGTTTCCAGACAAAAAAAAAAAAAAAAAAATGCTGAGAATTTGCCACTACCAAGCCAGCACTACAAGAACTGCTAAAAGCAGTTCTAAATCTTGAAAGAAAACCTCAAAATACACCAAAATACAGCCAACTAAAAGCATAAATCTCACAAGGCCTATAAAACAATAATGCAATTTTAAAAAAGGTATTCAGGCAACAACTAGCATGATAAATAGAACAGTACCTCACGTCTCAATACTAACGCTGATAGTAAATGGCCTAAATGCTCCACTTAAAGAATGGCAGAATGAATAAAAATCCACCAACCAAGTAATTGCTGAGACTCACTTAACACATAAGGACTCACATATACTTAAGGTAAAGGGGTGGAAAAAGATAGTCCATGCAAACGGACACCAAAAGTGAGCAGGAGTAGCTACTCTTATATCAGAAAAAACACACTTTAAAATAACAAGTTTAAAAAGACAAAGAGGGATATTATACAGTGATAAGAGGACTACTCCAACAGGAAAATATCACAGTCCTAAACACATATGTACCTAACACGGGAGCTCCAAAATTCATAGAACAATTACTACTAGACCTAAGAAATGAGATAGACAGCAACACAATAATAGTAGGGGACTTCAATACTACACTGACAGCACTAGACAGGTCATCAAGACAGAAAGTCAACAAAGAAACAATGGATTTAAACTACATCCTAGAACAAATGGACTTAGATATTTACAGAACTTACTACCCCAAAACTGCAGAATATACATTCTTTTCATCAGGACATGGAACACTCTCTAAGACAGACCACATGATAGGACACAAAACACTCCTGAATAAATTTAAGAAAATCAAAATCATATTAAGCATCTTTTCAGACCACTGTAGAATAAAACTGAAATCAACTCCAAAGGGAACCCTCAAAACTATACAAATACATGTAAATTAAATAATCTACTACTGAATGATCTTTGGGCCAACAATGAAATCAAGATGGAAATTTAAAAAGTCTTTCACCTGAATAACAGTAACACAACTTATCAAAACCTCTGGGATACAGCAAAAGTAGTGCTAAGAGGAAAGTTCATGGCATTAAATGCCTACATCAAGAAGTGTAAAAGAGCCCAAATATTGACAATCAAATATCACACCTCTAGGAACTGGAGAAACAAGGTCAAACTAAACCTAAAGCTAGAAGAAAAGAAATAACAAAATCAGAGCAGGACCAAATAAAATTGAAAAAAAAAAATACAACAGATAAATAAAACAAAGATCTGTTTATTTGAAATGATTAAGAAAACTGATTGACCATTAGAGAGATTAAAGAAGAGAGAATATCCAAATTAGCTCACATAGAAATGAAAAGGGAGATATTACAACTGATACTACAGAAATGCAAAAGATCATTGAAGGCTACTATGAACACCTTTGTGCACACAAACTAGAAAACCTAGAATAGATGGATACATTCCTGGAAATATACAATCCTCCTAGATTAAATAAGGAAGAAACAGAAACTGAACAGACCAATAGCGAAATCAAAACAGTAATTTAAAAACTGCCAACAAAAAGATTCCAGGACCAGATGGATTCACAGCTAAACTGCATCAGATATTCAAAGAAGAATTGGTACCAATCCTACTGAAACTATTACAAAAAATAAAGAAAGAGGGAGTCCTCCCTAGATCATTCTATGAAACCAATATTACCCAAATATCAAAACCAGGAAAGGACATAACAAAAAAAAGAAAACTACAGACCAATATCCCTGATGAACATAGATGCAAAAATCCTCAACAAAATACTAGCTAACTGAATCCAAACAGCATATCAAAAAGATGAGCAAGTGGGTTTCATACCAGGGATGCAGGGATGGTTTAACATACAGAAGTCAATAAATGTGATACATCACATAAATGGAATTAAAACTAAAAATCATAAGATCATAAGATCACCTCAACAGAAGCAGAAAAAGCATTTGAAAAACTCCTGGCTCCCTTCATGATAAAAACCTTCTGCAAAACTGGCATAGAAGGGACAGATCTCAAGGTAATAAAAGCCATTTATGACAAACCCACAGCCAATATCATACTAAATGGGGAAAAATTGAAAGCATTCCAATGAGAACTGAAACAAGACAAGGATAACCACTGTCACCACTTCTATTCAACATGATACTGGAAGTCCTAGCCAAAGAAATCAGACAAGAGAAAGAAATAAAGGGCACCCAAATCAGAAAAGAGGAAGTCAAACCACTGCTGTTCACCAATGATATGACAGTATACCTAGAAAAGTCTAAGAACTCATCCAAAAAGCTCCTAGATCTAACAAATAATTCAGTAAAGTCTCAGGTTACAAAATCAATGTACACAAATCAGTAGGACTGCTATACACCAACAATGACCAAGCTGAGAATCAAATCAATAATTCAATCCCTTTTACGACAGCTGCAAAACAGAAACAAAAAAATAAACAAACAAAAAAAACCTCAGGAGGTGGAAGATCTCTACAAGAAAACTATAAAACACTACTGAAAGAAATTATAGATGACACAAACAAATGCAATCATATCCCATGCTCGTGGATGGGTACAATCAATATTGTGAAAATGACCACACTGCCAAAAGTGATCTACGGATTCAATACAATTCACATAAAATATCATCATCATTCTCCACAGAACTAGAAGAAAACAATCCTTAAATTCATATGGAACCAAAAAAGAGCCCACATAGCTGAAGTAATAGTAAGCAAAAAGAACAAATCTGAAGGCATCGTATTACCCAACTTCAAACTATACAACAAACTAGGCTACAGTTATCAAAACATGGTACTGGTATAAAAGTAGGCACGTAGACCAATGGAACACAGTAGAGAACCAAGAAATAAAGCCAAATACTTAACAGCCAATTGATGTTAGGCAAAGCAAATAAAAACAGAGTGGGAAAAGCACACACACCCTGTTCAACAAATCGTGTTGGAATAACTGGCAAGCCACATGTAGAAGAATTAAACTGGATCCTAATCTCTCACCTTATACAAAAATCAACTCAAGATGGATCAAAGACTTAAATCTAAGACCTGAAACCATAAAAATTCCAGAAGATAACATCAGAAAAACTCTTCTGGACATTGGCTTAGGCAAAGAGTAGTTCATGACCAAGAACCCAAAAGCAAATTCAACAAAAACAAAAATAAATAGATGGGACCTAATTAAACTAAAAAGCTTCTACACAGCAAACACAATAGCAGAGAAAACAGACAACCGACAGAGTGGGAGAAAAGACTCACAAACTATGCATCTGACAAAGGACTAATATCCAGTATCTACAAGGAACTCAAACAAATCAAGAAAAGAACAAATAATTGCATCAAAAAGTAGGCGAAGGTCATGAATAGACAATTCTCAAAATATGCAAATGTCCAACAAACATATGAAAAAATGCTTAACATCACTAATTATCAGGGAAATGGAAATTAAAACCACAATGCGATACCATCTTACTCCTGCAAGAATGGCCATAATTAAAAATAAAAAAATAATAGATGTTGGTGTGGATGTGGTGAAAAGGGAACACTTTTACACTGCTGGTGGGAATGTAAGCTAGTACAACCACTATGGAAAACAGTATGGAGATTCCTTAAAGAACTAAAAGTAGAACTACTATTTGATCCAGCAACCCCACTACAGGGTATTTACCCAAAGAAAAAAAGTCATTATATAAAAAAGTCACTTGCACATGCATGTTTACAGCAGTACAATTTACAATTGTGAAAATATGTAACCAACCCAAATGCCCATCAACCAATGAGTAGATCAAGAAAATGTGGTATGTATACAACATGGAATACTACTCAGACATAAAAAGAAACAAAATAATGGCATTTGCAGCAACCCAGATGCAGTTGGAGAACATTATTCCAAGCGAAGTAACTCAGGTATTGAAAACCAACTATCATGTTTTCACTAGTAAGTGGGGGCTAAGCTATGAGGATGCAAAGGCATAAAAATAAGATAATGCACTTTGGGGACTTGGGAATACTGGGAGGGGGTAAGGGACAAAATACTGCACACTGGAGACAGTGTAAACTGCTCAGGTGACAGGTGCACCAAAATCTCAGTAATCACCACTAAAGAACTCATCCATCTAACCTAAAACCACCTGTTCCTGAAAAACTATTAAAATTTTTTTAAATGGGCAAAATATCTGAACAGATACTTCATCAAAGATACACAGATGGCAAATAAGCATATGAAAAGATGCTTAACAGCATGTCATTGGAGAATTACAAATTAAAACAACAATGAGATACCACTGTATACCTACTAGCAGGGTGCAAATCTGAAACACTGACGATGGTAAATGCTGGGGAGAACATGGAGAAACAGGAAGTCTCATTCATTGCTAGTAGGAATGCAAAATGGTACAGCCACTTAGAATAGCTTGACAGCACTATTCACAATAGCAAAGATATGGAATCAACCCAAATGTTCACCAATAACAGATTGGATTAAAAAAAATTGGTACATATACACCATGGAATACTATGCAGCCATAAAAAGAAATGAGATCATATCTTCCATCACGAACATGGATGGAGCTGTAGGCTATTATCTTTAGCAAGTAAACGCAGAAACAGAAAACCAAATACCACATGTTCTTACTTATAAGTGGGAGCTAAATGATGAGAACTTAAATGATGAGAGCTTAAATGATGAGAACTTACAAACACAAAGAAGGAAACCACAGACACTGAGAGTAACGAGTGGGAGCAAGGAGAGGAGCAGAAAAGATAACTATTGGGTAATAAGCTTAACAGCTGGGTGATGAAATAATCTGCACAACAAATGCCCGTGATACGAGTTTACCTGTGTAACAAATCTTCACATGTACACCTGAACCTAAAATAGAAGTTGAAAAAAAAGTAAATAAATAAATAAAAGTAAAAGGCTCATTCACCATGATCAATAAGTTTTATCCCAGAGGTGCAAGGATGGTTCAACATATCCAAATCAATAAACATGATACACCACATTAAGAGAATGAAAGACAAAAACAACACGATCATTTCAATGAATGTGGAAAAAGCATTTGGCAAAATTCAACATCCTTTTGTGATAAAAACTCTCAACAAATTAATTATCCAAGGTATGTACCTCAATATAATAAAAGCCATATATGATAAGGCCACAACTAATATCATACCCAATGGTGAAAAGCTAAAAGCTTTTCCTCTAAGATCAGGAACAAGTCTCTTGCCACTTCTATTTAACATAGCACTGGAAGTTCTAGTCAAAGCAATTAGGCAAGAGAAAGAAATGAAAGACATACAAATTGGAAAAGAAGTAAAATTGTCTCTTTTCCCAGATTACATGATATTATACATAGAAGATCTTAAATACGCCACCAAAAAGCTGTTAGAACTAATAAATAAACTCAGGGAACTGCAGGATACAAAGTCAACATACAAAAAAGCAGTTACATTTCTATACACTATCGAAGATGACCTACCCAAAAAAGAAAGAAAGAAAGAAATCCCATTTAAAATAGCATCAGAAAGAATAAAACACTTGAGAATAAACTTAACCCAAGAGGTCAAAGAGCTGTATATTGAAAACTATCAAACCATAATGGACAAAACTGAAGATACAAATGAATGGCAAGATATCCTGTGTTCATGAACTGGAAGAATTAATGTCGTCAAAATATCCATACTACCCAAAGCAATCCACAGATTCAATTCTAGTGGCATTTTTCACAGACATAGAAAAAATAAACAATTGCAAAATTTGTATGGAATCACAAAAGACTCTGAATAGCCAAAGTAGGTGTACAACCAAAGCAAATGAAATCAGCAATTGCAAAGATAACTGCACTCCCATATTCATTGCAGTATTATTCGCAATAGCCAAAACATGAAAACAACCTAAGTGTCTAATCGAAGTGTCTGCCAATAGATCAACGGATGAAGAAACTGTGGTAGACACACACACACACACACACACACACACACACACAACGGGTTATCATTCAACCACAAAAAAAAGAAAGAAATCCTGTCATTTGCAACAACATGGATAACCCTCAAGGGTACTATGCTGAGTAAAGTAAGTCAGACAGAGAAAGACAAACTCTGCCTGATTTTATTTGTACGTGGAATTTTAAGAAGTTGAACTTACTGAACTAGAGAGTAGAATGGTGGTTCCCACAGGCAAAGGTAAAGGAAAGGTGAGAGGTTGGGAGGTTGGCCAAAGGGCACAAACTTTCAACGACAGGTAAGTTCAAGGGATATAATACACAGCATGGTGAAGTGATACATATAAACTAATTTGATTCTGGTAATCATTCCACAAAATATATGTATATCAAATCATCACACTGCACACCTTAAAATCAAACAATTTTATTTGTCAGTTATACCTCAATAAAGCTGGGGAAAAAAAAAGAAAAAAAAAATACATAAACCCAGAGGGTCTTATAGCTACCTATTCCCTGGGGACATCTTGAATTTATCATTCCCTAGAACTTCTTAATAGCTAAAATCATAAATTCAGCAAGCTTTTCTCTGAGTACAACCTCCTATCATTACAGTTTCGATTTCCTTACTGATCTACTTCAGTTCTTACAGGTAAAGTTACCTACCTTAGAAGACTTTTAGTGAGAATTAAATGAAATAATGAGTATCAACAGCTTAGCACAGTAACTGATACACAGTAAGTCCTCAATAAATCATAGACAAATTTTGATTTTAAGTATTCATTAAAAACAAATTATCTGCCAATACCCAAATTGTTCTCAAACTCACTCTCAACCTCTGGCATTAAATGAAACTTGGCTTTTTTTTGACACTACTATTATACATTCCTCCCAATCCACTTAATTGAAGGCCAGACCCCCAGCAATTGCCCCTGATTCCAGAAGACCCGAGAGATCAGCACAGTCCTTGCTTCTCAAGCACCATGATCTCCACAAATCTTAGCCATTTCTAACACAGTTACCCTACCTTGCAATTATTAGAAATCGTTTCACCTTCAAGATCCTAAATGCTTGAAATTTCCCTCATTAAAATAGAATGCTCTTTCAACTCTCCTACTCTTTTTGAACTAGTTCTTCTTTCTCACTATGGCCATAAATCTTCTAGTACCCTAGTCCATCACTTCAATCTTCTTCTTTGTCTCCTTATCCACAGTGGATGACTATTTGGATAAATTCCCTAGATCTTCTATCATTCTCACTTTGATAACACTCAGCACTTGAGCAACCCCACTGTCTCCTCTTTCCCTCCTATGCTATGAGCACTGCTGGAGAAAGTCACTACTAGAGCCAACATTAGCCAGGCCCTCACTTCTCAGCAATTATTAATATTTTATTCAATGTCTACTGATACTTTACTGAATTTCCTAAAGCACCTTTTCCAAGCCTATCCCATTCTTAAACTCCTAAAGGCACATTTTCCGCTCTCAGCAGATGACCTTCCACCCAGAAGATACAGACCTCCAATGTGAGCTCCCACCTCTACTTCCCCTGTTCTTCGAAATCACTTTGTATCTTCACCTTCTATCTCGACCAACTCTGGCCTTTGAAGCAAAGTGTGTCTCCTCTTTGCAAGGTTAATCCCTCCACTTGTTCTCTTGATTTTACCACTTTCTTACAAAGTATGGTTAAGAGTCCAGGTTCAGGACTCACACCATGTGATTTCAGATCCAGCTCTACCACTTTACTCCTGTGTGACCTTGGAGTTACTCAACCTTTTTAAGCTTCTGTTTCCCTACCTGTAAAAAGTGATTAATAACAGTTCCTACTCATAGGGCCAATGTGAAACATAAATGAGAGAATCCACATAAAGTGCTTAGCAAAATTCCTAGGCACATAGTCAATATTCAATAACATAATAGCTGTAAATACTATTATCTTTCCCTCTAGATACCTCCTGGTACATTTTCCCTTGTCTCCAAAGTAGCTCAAGTCTTCTGTCTCCTGTTTTGTTTTTAGTTTTTTTTTCTTTTAATTAAGAAACCTTTTCTGTAGTATCCCATTGTATGATTGGATCATAGTTTATTTAACGAGATGTCTATTGATGGCTGTTTAGATTGACCCATGTTTTTACTCATAAACAATCTTGCAGGGAATCTCCTCTTACACAGCTTACCTAATGCATTTGGTGAATGAATATTCTCATTCATGGAGTCAAACTTGGTAACTATATTGTTGTATTTTGAATATTAGTGATTTAGTAGATTTTAGCAGAAAATATTTTAATGAAACTTAATGGCTAAATAAAAAAAAAAAAAGGACACCTTTTCTGGAATTTGCTACCCTCATTCCAAGATTTTGTTCCTTCTTTTCACCACCAAACTTCTCTAAAGAGTAATGTATAACTCCTTTCCAGAGGAAGCAAGGAGTAGTGGAAAGACTTTGGAGATAAATATACTGTTTGAACCTAGTTCTTCCACTTAGTGGTTGTATGACCTGGAGCAAGCAGTTTTTCTAAGCCTCCGTTTTTTCATCTGTAAAATGGATATATTATCCACTTCTTAGGGTCATCAGGAGGATTAAACTAAAATAATATATGTAAATCATCTGGCCAAAGTAGGTGCTAAATGAATGCCAGTTCTCCATCCCTTATTCTTTTCCTAACCCCGTACAATCTTGGTTGTTCCTCTACCACTCTATTTATCTCTTTAGCTCACTTCAGCTCTTATTAGCATGGTTTTGAATAATCTGACTTCTCTAAACCTTAATTTTCATGTGTAAAATGGTAATACCCACCACATAAAGTTGTCTTGAGAATTAGTGAATTAACACATGTAACGTGTTTTAGCATAGTGCCTGGCCTGGAGTAAGCACTTAATAAATGATAATCGCAGCAACTTATTAATGGTGAAATCAAAGGACTGGTCAACTCTCTTCTTCTCTAAGTTTCAATGAAAACACACTATTCTGGTTTGCTTTTTGCCACTGACCATTCCTTCTGTCTCTGCATCTTCTCCATGAAGCCTCTCTTTACTCTCTTCAAACCAAGTGTGAGCTCTCTCTCCTTTTGAGCCTCAGAGCACTTTGTACTTCTCTTGAGGTAAGAAACTTCCCTTACTCTGAATCACAGTCATTTGTGTTATATCTCCACCACTTAATCACTTTTGTCCTCATTGCCTGGCACTTTATTCATGTAGAACATGTTGACTACCTAATATACATCAGACCTGTGCTAGGTACTACGGATACAAAGGTTAATATAATTACTGTCTTCAAGGAGCTTATAGTTTAGGTAGCTAGAACAGACAAGTAGTCTATATGTGCAGTGGAATAAATGCTTGGTTAAGAGTGTGCCCAGAGTCCTCTGGGAGCACAGACAAGAGTTATTTAAAATAGACTGGCGAAGACCGGGCGCGGTGGCTCACGCCTGTAATCCCAGTACTTTGGGAGGCCCAGGCGGGTGCATCATGAGGTCAGGAGTTCGAGACCAGCGTGACCAACATGGTGAAACCCCGTCTCGACTAAAACATAAAAATAAAAACAACTAGCCGGGCATGGTTGGCATGCGCCTGTAGTCCCAGCTACTCAGGAGGCTGAGGCAGGAGAATCGCTTGAACCTGGGAGGTGGAGGTTTCAGTGAGCTGAGATCGCGCCACTGCACTCAAGCCTGGGAGACAGAGAGAGATTCCGTCTCAAAAATCAAAAATCAAAAATAAAATAAAATAGACTGGGGAGATCAAGGGCACTATTAAACAAGGCATTTTTGTGTTTTGCATATGGGGAGGCTGTACACAAATAGCTGTTGAATGAATGAATGAACTATAAATACAACTAGATAAGCATGGGAAAAGGCACTTTAGGCCCAGAGAAAGAGCACGTAAAAAAGCATGGAGGGATCAAGCAAGTAGCTCAGTATCAACAGGAGGAGGGTTCCTGAGTGACAAGAGATGAGGCTGGAAAGTCTAGGTAAAATCAGACGTTCTAGACGTAAGAGTATGGCCTGACCCCAGAGGGGAGATGATGACATGCCCATAAAGTTTTTTAAATGCGGGGGGAGGCAAAAATCAAATTTGCATTTTGGTAGATGTACTTTGGCAACACAGAGGAAAACAGATTACATGAGAGCCAGGCTTGAGGTAGCAAGTTCAGGTACGAGGTTGTTCAAAGAACTCAGATGAAGTATGAGAACCAGAACTGTAGACGCTGCCAACTTAAACTTCAGAGGAACTGAATTATTCATACTGTATCTCCTGCAAGCCTAACAGAATATTTTACAATTAAAACCCACTACGTAAATATCTGTAGACTACCATTATTAAACACTACTTAGGGAACTGCAGCAAGCTGCCAGCTGAGTCACTCACTGTACACGGACTACCAAGTAAAGGCACATTTTCCAAGCGTAAAACTCGAAGGGAACAGGTTATTCGAGCAGAGAGCAACAACACTATGTGTAAACCAGCGCACTGCTGAAAGACTATGGGACCTCTCTATCCTGGTCAGTTTCACCCCAAATGTTTCAACAAAGTCCTTCCATAGGGTCATGAGGCCTTGCCCTGTGCGCCGAGACAAATGCCAAGTTTATATATATATATTTTTTTCTCTTTATTGCAGCTGAAGACCGAAACGTCTACTGCGGCTCGTCGCCTGGCCAGCCATTTTCACCCAGCCGTTTCCCAGTTTGTACTGTGCCACTGTGTAAATCGACAACCACAGGGGATTGAGGGAGCAGCGTCCCAGGCTGATAAAACCCTAATGGGGAAAGGCAGGTGTCTTGAGGCTTCAAACGATAAAGACTGCAATTATCTCAAAACCCACCTCCACCCCGCCCCTTGTTCCGGGGCTCCTTCAGAAGTTAGTAGGATCCCTTTTACAGTTACCGGGATACTATCGGCACCCACAGAAATTAAGCAAGTTCGTTTTCGCTTACCCTGATGGCCGCCATGTCTACAACCCTTTCGGCCAAGGTTTTCAGACGGAGAGCGGAGAGGGACAAATCAGTTCGACTAGGCTTCCCTTACGACAGCCCCACCCTGTTACGCCCCTTGCCTGCCAGTTACCGCCTTTTCTCCGCCCTCCTCCAGCTGCCTTGGCAACTGCTGCGGTTTCGGTCAGCTGTCTTCTGGAGAAACTGTTCACCCCTGTGGTTGACCCTCCCGGTCCCAGATAAAGCCTTCCAGAACATTATCCATAGTCCAGTTGGGAGTTATTTTCCTGGGTGCAGAACTTTTAATTATTTTGTTTCAGGCATATGTGATATGTCTAGATAAGGACTTAATACCCAAGTGTAGCTGCTTTAATAATTAATTATATAGTCAGAAAAACAACTTATTACCTCTGCGAAACATGGGTAAGTTCATTCATTCTAAAACTAAGTCACGGAGAGCGTACTCTATGCCGGGCAGTTGTTCGGGGCATAGACAAAACATAGTGGCTTCCTCACAGAGCTTATGATTACAGGAGTAAAAGAGACAAATGAGGCCGGCGCGGTGGCTCACGCCTGTAATCCCAGCACTTTGGGAGGCCGAGACGGGCGGATCACGAGGTCAGGAGATCGAGACCATCCTGGCTAACACGGTGAAACCCCGTCTCTACTAAAAGTACAAAAAAAATTAGCCAGGCGTAGTAGCGGGCGCCTGTATTACTACCTACTCGGGAGGCTGAGGCAGGAGAATGGCGTGAACCCGGGAGGCGGAGCTTGTAGTAAGCCGAGATCGCGCCACTGCACTCCAGCCGGGGAGACAGAGCGAGACTCCGTCTCAAAAAAAAATAAATAAATAAATAAAAATAAATAATAAATTTTAAAAAAGAGACAAATGCTATGAAGGAAAATAAAACATTATGGGAATGAGGTGGGAGTTTACTGGTTTATATCAATGAGAGAAAGACTCTGATAAGCTCATTTGATAAAAGTCCTGGAGGAATTTAGAGAAGAGGGTTGCATACGGAAGGAACAGCAATGAAAAAGTCCAGTGAGGCTGGAGCAATAATTTCAGAGGTAGCGAAGTAACACAGTGTAGGGGCTTTCGTGCCGCCAAAATAAATTTGGATTTTATGCTGAATAAGATGGGAAATCATTGGAGGATTTTGAGCAAAGGTGTGATGTGATCTAATTTACATTTTTAAAGGATGATTTTGGTGCTATCAGGAGAATATACTAAGGGCATATTGCAATATTCACAACAGGAGCAAGGTCTGCCGTAGGCCTCCATGAAGGATTCTGAGGAAAGAAGATGCTCATAATATGCCCATTAACAGTCCCAATATTAATTCATGTATTCATTCATTCAGTCAACAAATATTTATTAAGTGCAAACTGTATACTAGGCATTAGTTGATACCTATCACATTTCTTACCCAAAACAGATCCTTTTTAACTGAACTGTCCTGTAAATGACAAAATTATTTTAAGAAATAATGATGAAATGAAACTAATAATACTGGCTACAAAAGAAACATTGAGTGACTATTTTCTTTTATTGAACTTAATATAAACATATACATACATATATATGCCAATATAAAAATAAAATGCAAAATAAATAGTACAGAACCAAAAAGGAAAAAAATGGATCAAGGTGTTTTAATTGCATTAATGTATTTTTCAAAGGAAAGATACTTATATCTACATAGTGGTCTACCACAGGAATGAATAATAATATTACAGTTTCTGTTTTTGAGCCTTAACCTCTGTGTATTTGTCAATCATTTCATCCAAATTTAACATTTCTGCATATTAAATAAATGGTATACCTAGATTTGTCAAGCTAACTTTGTTCATAACTGATTGATGCACACTTTTTATTGATTTTAATATCAGTCAGGTTTATTTCACAATAATCAACAGGCAAATAAGAAAAGTCTTAAAATTGTGAATAAGCTTAGAATAAATTTATAACAATCTTATTTCCCAAAAATTTCAGGAATTTCAATAACACCCATGTTTTGTTGTTGTAGTTGTTGTTATTGCTTTTCCAACTTTAACTTTTATTTTGAGTTTGGGTACATGTGCACGTTTGTTATACAGGACAATTGCATGTCAAGTGGGTTTGACATACAGATTATTTCCTCACCCAGGTAATAAGCATAGCACTTGATAGGTAGTTTTTCAATCCTCACATTCCTTCCACCTTCCACCGTCAAGTAGGCCCCAGTGTCTATTGTTTCCATGTCTATGCATACTCACCATTTAGTTCCCACTTATAAGTCAGAGCCTGCAGTATTTGGTTTTCTGTTCCTGCACTAGTTCACTGAGGATAATGGCTTCCAGCTCCACCCATGGTGCTGCCAAGGATATGATCTTATTCTTTTTTATGTTTTTGATGGCTGCATAGTATTCCATGGTATATATGTATCACATTTTCTTTATCCAGTCTACTGTTGATGGGCATTTAGGTTGAGTCAATGTTTTTGCTAGTGAGAATAGTGCTGTAATGAACAGACCCATGCATGTGTCTTTATAGTAGAATGACTTATATTCCTTTGGGTATATACCCAATAATGGACTCCCTATTCAATAAATGGTGCTGGGAAAACTGGCAAGCCATAGGCAGAAGACTGAAACTGGACCACTTCCTTATACCATAATAAAAAATTAACTCAAGATGGATTAGAGACCTAAATGTAAAACTCAAAACTATAAAAACTCTGGAAGACAACCTAGGCAATGCCATTCTGGACATAGGAACTAGCAAAGATTTCATGACAAAGACACCAAAATAATTGCAACAAAAGCAAAAACTGACAAATGGGATCTAATTAAACTAAAGAGCTTCTGCACAGCAAAAGAAACTATCAATAAACAGATAGCCTACAGAATGGGAGAAAATAATATCCAGCTTCTGTAAGGAATTTAAACAAATTTACAAGAAAATCAAACAACCCCATTAAAAAGTGGGCAAAGGACATGAACAGACACTTCTCAAAAGAAGATATACATGCGGCCAACAAGCATATGAAAAAAAGTTAAATATCAGTGATCATTAGAGAAATGTAAATCAAAATCACAATAAGATACCATCTCATACCAGTCAGAATGGGTATTATTAAAAAGTCAAAAAAATAACAGATGCTGGTGAGGTTGCAGAGAAAAGGGAACATAATACACTGTTGGTGGGAGTGTAAATTAGTTCAACGATTATAGAAAGCAGTGTGGCAATTCCTCAAAGAGCTAGAAACAGAAATACCATTCAACAGAGCAATCCCATTACCGAGTAAATACACAAAAGAATGTAAATTGTTCTATCATGAAGACACATGCACACATATGTTTATTGCAGCACTATTCCCAATAACAGACATGGAATCAACCTAAATGCCCAATCACTACAGACTGGGTAAAGAAAATGTGGTACATATACGCCATGAAATACTACACAGCCAAAAAAAGAATGATATCATGTCCTTTGAAGCAACATGGATGGAGCTGGAGGCTTTTATTTTAAACTAATGCAGGAACGGAAAACCAAATATTCCATTCTCTCACTTATAAGTGGGAGCCAAATGATGAGAGCATGTGAACACAAAGAGGGGAACAACAAACATTGGGGCCCACTTGAGGGTAGAGGGTGGGAGGAGGGAGAAGGTCAGAAAAATAACTATTTGGTGCTAGGCTTAGTACCTGGGTGATGAAATAATCTGTACAACAAACCCCTATAACACAACTTTACCTATATAACAAACCTGCACATGTACCCAAGAACCTAAAATAAAAGTTTTTAAAAAAGTAAATAAATAAATAAAAACAATATTAACTTTTTAAATCCAAAAATAGAAAAAAAATTTATAATTCCCTTACACTCATCTTTTCCTATATGAACAATCAAGAATAAATCAATGGAATGCATTCAATGCTTTTATGACCTTATCCACAAATATGGAAGCTTATGATTGGCATGTTTTTGTCAACTAAATGCTTTGACTTTACGTAAGAATGATCTATAGGACACGGAACTATTGTGTATGAGAATAAAAAGAAGTGTAATTCTCAGAATATGTCTATGTGATGTCCCAATTAGTGACAGAAATATTTAAAAAGTCAGAAAAAATATATACTGGGCTTGAGGCAATGAACAACACAGACACAATCCCTGGTCCCAGGGAGCTTAAGTATATTTTGACTAAGACAGTAAGTAAATTAAGATTATTTTAAATGCTGATAAATACTATAGAGAGTGACTATAGTATTTAGTCTCTGGTTTGGGGTGAAAGTTACTTTAGATTGGGAATACCTCTTGAAGGAGCAGATGTTTCAGCAGTCTTGAGTAAAACGTGAGTCTACTCATGTTAATATTTGAGCACTCCAAGCAGAAGGAACAACTAATGCAAAGACCGTGAGGTGAAAATAAACTTACTGGAGCACCATAAGTAAGGCAGAAAGTGATAGAAGAGTCTGGCAGGAACCAGATCTATATAAAGAATTTGGATTTTCTTTTAGGCTATTTATTCTTAAATATTCCTTGATTTATTATTGTAAGTTTATCAATTGCCACTAATTGCTTTGGGCACAAAAGGCAGCTTTGTATAATGGAAAGTATTAGCATCAAAATAAAATCTTGGCCTCTAAAGGCAGAATCTTGAAGGAGCTGAGCCAGACCAGATGTTCCAAAAGTTAGTGTATTTGGGAATCACCTGGATAATTTGATAAAATGAGAATTCCTGGATCCCACCCTTCCCTTAGATATTGGTATTTATTTGTTCTGATGTAGGGGCGTGTCTGAAAAGTACCCCAGGTGTTTCTAATATGGATATTCCTGGAGTCACATATTGAGAAACAAATCAAGTACACTTATATGGACTACGTAATTTAACACTGGTATGTTATTTCTAGCTCTGACATCCTAGGATCATGTAAGGGCTCTTATTTAATGGTATTTGGTGATCCTGGGCAACAACAGTATTCTTGTGCACACATGAAATCCTCTTCTCCAGTGACTTTTATTTTCACTTCACCTCAGCTATCCACAACAATGGCCATGGTTTTGACTCTGTTATCACTAAGAAAACTCCATTACCTCTGAAATTTTAAATTCAAACATTATTTTTTCAGACTTCAACTATTTTCTCTTGAGCTCTTTGACCCACACATTTTATTGTTTTCCTTGAGCTCTCTAGACCTTAATATCTATATTAGCTATCTTTGGCTGCACAACACTTTACCCCAAATTTAGCAACATAAAAAACAAGCATGTATTGTCTCACAGTTCCTGTGGGTCAAGAGTTCTGAAGTGGTTTACCTGGATGATTATACTCATCTCTCGTGAGGTTGTACTCAAGATATCAGCCAGAGCTGCAGTTATCAGAAGGCTTGATTGGGGTTTAAGGATCCACTTCCAAAATGGCTCATTCGCTTTGGTGGTTGTTGATAGGAGCCTTCAGATATGCCATGTGAATCACTCCATAAGGTTGACTCAGTGTCCTCATAGAGCTCATAGAGTTAGTAGGCTCTAGCTTTAAATGCAGGAATACCAAAGACTTTAAATACATATTTTAAAGCCACCATCACATCACCTTTTTCACTATCTGTTAGTCCCTTCTGGCCTCATTTTATTTTCTAACCAGCCTAGACCTTGTGGTACATCTCTTCAACCACTTTTTTGCCAATAAACTCATCTACCCAGTCTCACTGGAAAAGTTTCATTTTACTCTTCGAAAAAAACCCTACATTCAGGATAAATATACCTGACCTTAGGCAGCTAATTCTCCTCTTCTCTATTGTGGCTATGTTATTTTATTATTTTTTATTTGTATAAATTTAGGGGGTACAAGTGCAATTTTTATACATGGGTATATTGTGTAGTGGTGAAGTCTGAGCTTTTGGTATAACTATCACCCAAATAGTATACTTTGTATCCATTAAGTATTTTCTCATCCCTCACACCTCTCCCACCTCCCACACCTCTGAGTCTCTAATGTTTATTATCCCACACTCTATGTTCATGTATAAACATTATTTAGCTCCTATTTATAAGTGAGATCATGTGATATTTGACTTTCTGTTTCTAAGTTATTTCATTTAAGATAATGGCCTCCAGTTCCATCCATGTTACTGCAAAAGATATGATTTTGTTCTTTTTTATGGCTGATTAGTATCATTAGTATCTTCCCACCTCAGCTTCCCAAAGTGCTGGGATTATAAGCATGAGCCACTGCACTTGGCCTCAATTTTTTTTATCTTTTGAAATAAAAAACTTTTTGTTTAATAGATTCTTTGTATTTTTTTATAAACAGCCTTTTATTTTATTTTTTTATTTGTATTTTTTATTATACTTTAAGTTCTGCAGTACATGTGCAGAACGTACAGGTTTGTTACATAGGTATACATGTGCCATGGTGGTTTACTGCACCCATCAACCTATCATCAACATTAGGTATTTCTCCTAATGCTATCCCTCCCCTAGCCGCCCAACCCCTGACAGGCCCCGATGTGTGATGTTCCCCTCCCTGTATCCATGTGTTCTCATTGTTCAGCTCCCACTTATGAGTGAGAACCTGCAGTGTTTGGTTTTCCGTTCTTGTGTTAGTTTGCTGAGAATGATGATTTCCAGCTTCATCCTTGTCCCTGCAAAGGATATGAACTCATCCTTTTTTATGGCTGCATAGTATTCCATGGTGTATGTGTGCCACATTTTCTTAATCCAGTCTATCATTGATGGGCACTTGGGTTGGTTCCAAGTCTTTGCTATTGTGAACAGTGCCACAGTAAACATACATGTGCATAAGTCTTTCTAGTAGAATGATTTGTAATCCATTGGGTATATACCCAGAAATGGGATTGCTGGGTCAAATGGTATTTCTAGTTCCAGATCCATGAGGAATCACCACACTGTCTTCCACAATGGTTGAACTAATTTACACTCCCACCAACAGTGTAAAAGCGTTCCTATTTTTTCACATCCTCTCCAGCATCTGTTGTTTCCTGACTTTTTAATGATTGCCATTCTAACTGGTGTGAGGTGGTATCACATTGTGGTTTTGATTTGCATTTCTGTAATGACCAGTGATGATGAGCATTTTTTCATGCGTTTGTTGGCTGCATAAATGTCTTCTTTTGATAGGTGTCTGTTCATATCTTTTGCCCACTTTTCGATGGGGTTGTTTGTTTTTTTTCTTGTAAATTTGTTTAAGTTATTTGTAGATCCTGGATATTAGCCCTTTGTCAGATAGATAGATTGCAAAATTTTTCCAATTTTGTTTATCTTTTGAAATAATCAACTTTTTGTTTAATTGATTCTTTGTATTTTTTTTACCTCAATTTCATTAAGGTCTTCTGAGATGTTTGTTATTTATTTTCTTTTGCTAGCTTTATGTTTGGTTCTTACTTTTCTAGTTCCTTGAGGTGTGACATTAGGTTGTTAATTTGTGTTCTGAGTTTTTTGATGTAGGCATTTAGCACGACAAACTTTCCTCTTAGCAGTGTTTTTATTGTATCCTAGGGGTTTTAATATGTTGTGTCTCCATTTTCATTTGTTTCCAAAATGTTTAAAGTTTTTATCTTAATTTCATCATTGATCCAAATATTATTCAGTAGTGTGTTGTTTAATTACTATGTATTTTTTCAAGAGTTCCTCTTGGAATTGATTTGTAGTTTTATTCTACTTTTGTCCAAGAAGATACTTGATATGATTTCAATTTTTAAAAATGTATTGAGACTTCTTTTGTGGCCTAATACATGGTTTGTCTTGGAACACAGTCTGTGTGCTGATGATAAGAATGTATATTCTGTTGTTGTTGGATAGAATGTTTTATAAATATCTATTAGATCAATTTGGTCTAAAGTCCAATATAAGTAGTGTTTTCTTGTTGATTTTCTGACTTGATAATCTGTATAGTGCTGTCAGTGGAGTGTTCAATTCCCCCATTATTCTTATATTGCATTCCGTCTTTTTGGTAGGTCTAGTAATATTTGTGTTATGAATCTGGGTGCTCCAGGATTGGGTGCAGATAGATGCAGGATTTTTATATCTTCTTATTAGTTGAATCCATTTATCATTATATAATCACTTTTCTTTGACTTTTTTTACTGTTGATTTAAATTCTGTTTTATCTTAGATAAGTATAGCTACTCTTGTTTGTGTGTATGTGTTTTGTTTTTCTTTTGAGAAGGAGTCTCAATCTGTCACCCAGGCTGGAGTGCAGTGGCACAATCTTGGCTCACCTCAACCTTCGCCTCCCAGGTTCAAGTAATTCTCCTGCCTCAGCCTCCCAAGTAGCTGGGATTACAGGCACGCACCACCATGCCTGGATAATTTTTTTTTTTTTTGTATTTTTAGTAGAGATGGGGTTTCACCTCGTTGGCCAGGCTGGGCTCAAACCCCTGACCTTAAGTGATCCACCTGCCTCAGCCTCCCAAAGTGCTGGAATTACAGGCGTGAGCCACCACACCTGGACTCCTGTTTGCTTTATGGTTTCTGTTTCCATGGAATATCATTTTTCCACCCTTTTACCTTCAGTCTATGTGTCTTTAAGAGTGAGTTTCTTGTAAGTAGCATATAGTTAATCCGTGTTTTTATCCATTCTGCAAATCTGTATCATTTGAATGGAACATTTCATCCATTTCTGTTAAAAGTTAAAATTGATATGTGAGGTTTTGTTCCTGTCATAATATTGTTATCTAGTTGCTTTGTAGATTCTTTGTTTCTTTTTTTCTCTGTCTTTTTGTGATTTGGTGGAGTTCTGTCATGCTGCCATTTTCTTTCTTTCTCATTCTTATTTGTGTGATTGTTTTATAAAGTCTGTGAGTTTTATACTTTCATGGGATTTTAGTATAGTGAGTATCGATCTTTTGTTTCTATGTTTAGAACTCCTTTGCTTATTTTTGTTAGGATTAGTCTAAAGGTGTCAAATTCTGTCAGTGTTTGCTTGACTGAGAAAGACTTTATTTTTCCTTAATTTATGAAGCTCTTCTCAGAGAATACAAAATTTGAGTTTGGCTTTTTTTTTTTTTTTTAATTTAACCACTTTTGATAAAAGAGTCCCACTCCATTCTGGCTCATAGAGTTTCTGCTAAGAAGTCTGCTATTAGTCTAGTGGGGTATCATTTATAGATGACTAGATACTTTTGCTGATTTTAGGTTTTTTCCTTGATGATCTTAGTCTGATGCCTATATGTCATGGTGAGGTCCTTCTTGCAATGTATTTACTGAGCTTCTTGTATCAGGATATCTATATCTTTTGCTAGACTAGGAAGTTTTCCTCAGTTATTTCCTGAAATTAATTTTCCAAACTTTTTGCTCTTGCTCTTTCTTCTTCTGTGTGAATATCTTTAATTCATAGGTTCAGTCATTTTGCATAATTCTATACTTCTCAAAGGCTTTGTTCATTTTTTTAAATTCTTTTTTCTTTTTGTCTGACCAGATTAATTTGAAAGACCTGTCTTCAAGTTCCAAGAGGATTTCTTCTTCTTTGTCAAGTGTATTGTTGAAACTTTCAACTATATGTTTAATTATTTCAATGAATTTTTCATTTCTAGAAGTTCTGTTGGCTTTAAAAAAAATCTATCTCTTCGATATATTTCTCATTCATATCCTGAGTTGATTTTCTGATTTTTTTTGTATTGGTTTTCAGATTTCTCTTGTATCTCATTGACCTTTACAATCTGTATTTTTAATTCGTTATCTGCTATTTTGAAGATTTCTCTTTGTTTAGGATCTATTGCTAGAGAATTACTGTATTCCTTCAAGAGTGTCATTGCATCTTGGCTCTTTTTTAAGTTTCTAGTATTATTGCACTGATTCCTTTGCATCTGAAGTAACAATCATTTCTGATTTTTGAGTTTACTTTTATTAGGGCAGGACTTTTTTTCTTCAGGATGTGTTTATGATGTCTGGTTTGTAGGGTCATTTGGCTTTGATTACGGGTGCATTCAGTGGCATAGTCTCTGTATGATTTCCTGGGTCATAAATAGCCTAAATGTGGTGGCTTTCTCAAATGCCAGCTGTAGTAGTAATGTACTGGGCAAGTGAATGGACTCAGGGCCTTCTGAGTAGCTAGGGTGGTGTGCACAATGGTGGTAGCAGCGGTTACACAAATTTATCTCCTTCCTAAGCACTGTGCAATTGTATCAGCAGATGCTGTAATGGTCTGTGCAGGTTGACCTCCCAGCCAGTAGGTGGTACTTTCATATGAGCGCCAGCCACAGTGGTGACAGTAGAGTTTATGCTTCAACTTTTTTTTTTTTGTTATACTTAAAGTTCTATGGTACATGTGCACAACGTGCAGGTTTGTTACCTATGTATACATGTGCCATGGTGGTGTGCTGCAACCGTTAACTCGTCATTTACATTAGGCGTATCTCCTAATGCTATCCCTCCCCGCACTCCATGACAAGCCCTGGTGTGTGATGTTCCCCACCCTGTGTCCATGTGTTCTCATTGTTCAATTCCCACCTATGAGTGAGAACATGCGGTGTTTGGTTTTCTGTCCTTCCGATAGTTTGCTCAGTATAATGGATTCCAGCTTCATCCATGTCCCTATAAAGGACATGAGCTCATCCTTTTTTATGGCTGCATAGTATCCCATGTATGCTTCAACTTTTTTAACCAGGAGATGTCAGATGTCTTAGGCAATGAATTTGACTGTGGAACTCCCAGAGGTCCTTGTCCCATGCTCTGCTTCTGAGGCAGGTATAGGGGGCAAGCCAAGCAGGGCTGAGCCAGGAAAGCCCATGCTTGGGATCCCTAAGAGCTCACACAAGGGCTTACCCTGATGGGGGTCAGAAGACAGTTCTCAGGTCACTGGGCCAATGCTCCAGGGAGGAGTGGAGCAACCACTGCCACACCAAAGAGCCAGCATGAAGAAAGAGGGGTGGCTAAGGCTCCACAGACTAGCAGGCTGCAGTGGGACCCACCTCACTCCTATGATCTTGGCCCACTGAGACTCCCTCCTGTGGCCCATAGCTGGCCACAGCAAGTGAGAACAGCCAGCCACGTCACAAGCAGTCTGTCCTCAGATTGCAAACCTATCCTAGGTTAAGGAACTCTCTGCCTAGGTGAAAAACCATGGCTCCCAGGCCATAGCTTTCCCAGTCTGGTCTTGCAGTGTGAGGAGGTGCCCAACTCCCAGGCCAGTGGCTGGAACCCATGCCACACTCACCACTCCACTTGAGGGTAGATCGCCATCCACAGTCAGGAAACTGTGTCTCTGGCCACTCTGGTGACATCATGGACAGCAATCACTCTTTAAAACAGTGACTGCTGCTCCCTCTATTGTTGCCAGGGACTGGGAGCATGCATGAGGCAATTTCTGCTGACACTTTTTCCCAGGGTCTCCCCACTGCTCCCCACATCAGATCCGGTGTTTGGTGGGCTCAAGGAGCCCCCAGGTAGCCTTGATTGCTTGACTCCCCAGTGGGAATGTATATCATAGAAACCTTCTCTACCTCTCTCAAGAACTGAGGCTTTACTCACAGTCTTCTGCTGCACCCACCATGCAGTCTGCCATCTATCATATTTTTCAGAGGATCCAAAGTTTCTTTTGCTTTTATCCTGAGCTCCCATGTTACTTCTTGGATAGAAGTTCACAATGTAAATCTCTACACACTGTTTTCATATTTCCAAGTGCATGATTTTTCTATCTCTTCAGTGCCTCTTTCAATGATACAGAGTTAAAACCAGGTACTATGAAGGCTGGCCTGATTTTCAGTTCTTATGAAGGTGTTTTTTTTTATTTTTTCATGTAGATAGTTGTTAAATTCGTGTCCTTTATGATCGGTTAAGCCTTCTATTCTGCCATCTTGCTCCACCTCCAGGAAGTCCTTTTCCTCCCATAAATACTTTTTTATAATATTCAACAAACAGCACAATGACTTCGAGATGCTCTGTTGGGTATACTTCTCTACTTTTTTAATCCCTTCCTTTCTCTCTCAGGTGGACGCGTTGAGAAAGTTCCTTATAGGCTTCCAACTACAGTAAGTGTAATTCATCAAGGGCCTCAGGTACAGTACTCCAAAATTCACTGCTGTATTTGGACTAAAATCATGCCTCCTATGGACTGTTCCTGCCATATGATTGAGCATGGCAGGCAAATTAAGGCAGGCAAATTCCTAAGAGACATGGAACTCCTCTGGACAAATGTCATGGGTTTGAGCACTCCACCACAGTCTTGACAAACCTTCCTGAAATCACAAGGTAGTCTAGAACACTTCTACCCAACTTTTCTTCCCTCACTCCTTCATTTTAGGTCGGATGACTTTTGCAGTCTTTCCCAGCTCCCTTCCCATTTTCTGTCACTGGTGTCTCCCCTAATAAAAATCTTGTACATTTAACTGCATCTTAGGGTTTACTCCTCAGAGGTCCCAGACTAGCACCCTTTCCCCTTCCCCTTCCCCTTCCCCTTCCCCTTCCCCTTCCCTTCCCTTCTTTTCTCTCTCTTCTCTTTTATTCTATTCCTGAGCAATTCAGTTCTAAAGATATTGAGTCCAAGCCTTAGCAAGGTAAGGATGGCATATCTACAGAGGGGTGGCCTGGCTCAGGAACTCATATCTTAAGTAGCATGAGGAGGGCATTCAGGTAGGCTGGGGGATATGTTTGGCTCAGAATGGGGACTCAGAGTGAGAACAGAGATAAGATAGTATCTGCAAGGGGGAGGGTTGTGGATGCATAAATGGGAGATTGGTTTCTTAATCAAAGAAGTAAGTATATTAAGTGTAATTAAAGCCAGGTTTCTCACTGCTAGAGAAGGACGTTACAAATTTGGAAAAGGAGAAAATGAGAATACACACTGTGGTTTTTGTTTGACCATGAACCCTAAAAGCCACCACACCCCTATAGTATTGAACACTTAATACCTAGATTTAGGCCTCTAAATGCCAATCTCCACTAAAAGGAATGATGGTTCTTTGGAGAAATGGTGATTCCTGGGCTGGTACAGGAAAAATACTAGATGAACCTGGGACATCTTGTGCCATAGAGCCAGGAAGTACAAAAGAACAATGGTGACATGTTGAAAGGATAAGAAGTCAGGTCTTAAGGAAATCCTACTGACTAAATGGAGGATATTTGGGGCATAAAAATAATATTAATAGTAGATTATAAATCATTGAATAAATCAGAAACTAGTGTGTCCTTGGAGATATAAATAAATGAATGACAAATTAAAAGTTTGATGGAGAACAGAATAGCTAAATAAGACAAATTGAAATTGTGTGCCATCCAATAGGACACAATAAGATCACAACATCCTGTGATATTCCTGCTGAAGATACATAACCTGAATCTAGTGATGACGAAGCATGAGACAAACCCAATTCATAAACATTCTAAACAAACAAATAAACACACAAAAACTTACTAGCTTGTAATCCTCAAAAAAAGTCAAGGTCATGAAACTCTAGGACAGACTGAAGGACTGCTCCAGGTTGAAGGAGACTAAAGAATCATGGCATCTAAATACAACATGTGATACTGAACTGGATTCTTTTGCCATAATGTACATTATTGAGACTCTTGGTAAAATTCCAATAGGGTCTGTTAATTGTCTTGTTTTGATGATTATATTGTGGTTACATAGATGGTGTCCTTGCTTGTAGGAAATACACGCTAAATTATTGCATCAGGTGAGCAACTTAGTTTGAGACGGTTCCGAAATAAAAATGTTTTCTACTGCACTTATACTTTTATTCTAAGTATGCAATTGTTTCAAAATAAAAATAAAAATATAGGCTCCTATGTCCTATCTTCAAAGATTCTTATTTAGTATTAAGGTCTGGCTTCAAAATTGGTCCTTGTAACTACGTCTCCAAGACATTTCGCTGCACATCAAATCTGAGTCATTGCATTGGAGAAAACTTATCAACAAGATAAACAGGAGCAACATTTGTGAGTTGATTTCTTTGCTGTGGTTGTGTTGAGTTATTATAGGATTTCATGCCTAAGACTTTGCTGATTTTCAGAGAGAGAATACTTTTCTGGAATTCTTATAGGATACCACTCAATATTTGTCCAAGGCTATTTTATGTTATAAAAACGCGGTAAGGACTGAAGCAGACCTTTTTGTCTGTATGAATGCTTTATTTGTAGCTGGTTTTAAGAGTTATTTCCTATAAAAATGAAGTGAAAGTAATTACCAGTTGTTGCCAAAGTGGCCTTTTATGACCACCCTAATTATTTACTCTGTATCCCCAATGAGCTTGTATGTTTCCAGAGTGTATGTATGAATGAGATTGTTTTTTCCATCATTATATTCCCTAGTGCCTAGCTCAGTACAGGTTATAGGGTTGGTGCTCAACTGTATGTTGAATAAAAGTAATGGATGCCATAGCTCTCTCTTCTCAAGTTTTCTGTGGTAATTCTCTTCTCAATGAAACACTGTTATTAGCATACTGATGTTCATTCATTCATTGGTTAGAATATTTTATCCCACATAAAATGTTCATTTTTTTTTTTGAGACAGAGTCCCACTCTGTCATCCAGACTGGAGTGCAGTGGCATGATCTCGGCTCACTGCAACCTCCGCCTCCCAGGTTCAAGCGATTCTTCTGCCTCAGCCTCCTGAGTAGCTGGGATTACAGGCACCCTCCACAATGCTCAGCTGATTTTTGTATTTTTAGCAGAGACAGAGTTTTGCCATGTTGGCCAGGCTGGTCTCAAACTCCTGGCCTCAGGTGATCTACTCGCCTCAGCCTCCCAAAGTGCTGGGATTACAGGCGTGAGCCACCGTGCCCGGCCCCAGCTTTTTAAGTTATAAAAATAGCCAGAAATTAAAATTGGGACCAGGTAATAAAGAACGATAGCTGATTTGGTTTGGCCTTATTCATTATCTTTGTCTCATCAATGTAATGTAGTTAGAATAAACTCTAATATGTGCAATACATATTAGCATATACATATATTAATGAATATATATACTCATTAAACATATCAATATTTTCTCAACATCTATATAGTGGAAAGGAGTAAATAGTGCTCTTCTGAAGTTATGTTCAGCATGTTTGGACCTCTGAAATGCTTGAAGTTCCCCAAAGTGAAAAGTCACCCCATCTACACCTGGGGCACATCAGTAACATTATTGAAAGATTCGTGAACTGGGAAGAGAAGCCTTTAGCAAAGTTCTAGCTGGAGACCTATGTGTGTCAGAATCCTGGGATGTGATGGAAGCTTGTGTTTTTCACAAATTCTAACGTTGCTTAATAGGTTTTGTTTACACACAACTGGGTTCAACCATAAGTCACTCAAGATTTAAAGTAGCACCATCAAATGCTTTTTAAATTACTGGACTGTTTTATGGAGTATGGCTTGAGGCTTCAAGCATTCAAATAATTAGCTCTATTATTATTTGATTGAGATTCAACATATCTGAATTAGGGATGTTTGTACAGTTGGCCCTCCATATCCACAGATTCCACATCCATGGATTCAATTATCTGTGGATCAAAAATATTTGGGGAAAAAAATGGGTGATTGTGTCTGTACTAAACATGCACAGATTTTTTTGTCACTATTCCCTTAACAATACAGTATAACAACTGTCTACATAGCATTTACATTGTATTAGGTATTATAAGTGATCTAGAGATGATTTAAAGTATATGAGAGGTTGTGTGTAGGCTATATACAAATACTACGCCATTTTATATAAAAATCTTAAGTATCTGTGGATTTTGTTATCTGAAGGGGTCCTGGAACCAATCCCACACAAATACCAAGGGATGATTGTAACACTAAGCAAACTGTATCTGAAAGAAATAAAAAGAAAAAATATAATACTTGAGAGCAGGTGACACCATTTATTGAAATCTAAATTTGTAAATGAAGTTTTTAAGCAAAAGATAAATTTGAATTTAGGGCACATAAATGTCTTCTTTTGAGAAGTGTCTGTTCATATCCTTCACCCACTTTTTTGTGGGATTTTTTTTTCTTAAGAAAAGCTCTTCATCACTGGTCATTAGAGAAATGCAAATCAAAACCACAATGAGATACCATCTCACACCAGTTAGAATGGCAATCATTAAAAAGTCCAGAAACAACAGATGCTGGCAAAGCTGTGGAGAAATAGAAACACTTTTACACTGTTGGTGAGAGTGTAAATTAGTTCAACCATTGTGGAGTGGCAATTCCTCAAGGATCTAGAACCAGAAATACCATCTGACCCAGCAATCCCATTACTGCGTATATACCCAAAGGATTATAAATCATTCTCCTATAAAGACACATGCACACATATGTCTTTTGCAGCACTCTTTACAAAAGCAAAGACTTGGAACCAACCCAAATGCCCATCAATGATAGACTGGATAAAGAAAATGTGGTATATATACACCATGGAATACTATTCAGAGATAAAAGGGAATGAGATCATGTCCTTTGCAGGGACGTAGATGAAACTGGAAACTATCATCCTCAGCAAACTAACACAGGAACAGAAAACCAAACACTGCGTGTTCTCACTCATAAGTTGGAGTTGAACAATGGGAACACATGGACACAGGGAGGGGAACATCACACACCAGGGGCTGTCGGGGGGTCGGGGGGAAAGGAGAGGGAGAGCATTAGGACAAATACCTAATGTATGCAGGGCTTAAAACCTAACTGACAGGTTGATAGGTGTAGCAAACCACCACGGCACATGTATACCTATGTAACAAACCTGTACTTTCAGCACATGTATCCCAGAACTTAAAGTAAATAAAAAATAAAAAAATAAAAAAAAGCGGGAAAAAAATTGAATTTAGGAAGAAATATGTTCCTTTCACTATTGTGCCAAATATATATTATTTGCAGCAGATCAATATGTTAGAAAAAAGACCATTTTAAAACATGTTTGCAGTGGACCTTGCATATCATTGTAATGTATTGGAAAATATATGCCTAATAAGGACTGCACAGTAACACTCACCATCAACAAATCTTACCAGACACTAAATATTAACAAGGTATCTGGCAGAAATCTGATAGCAAAATGGCATCAATTACAATAAGTTTCATAATTTACTTGATGAGAAGAAGGAAAAGAAACAACTAACACTTATAGGTTACATAACTTAGAGTACAAGTCTCAGCATGTTACAAATACAAAATTTAAAATATTTAGGAGAAACAACCTTATCCACCAGTTGAAATTTAGTTTTAAGATATAAGACAGAAGTGAGTTAATTTTAATTCCTGTAGCATCAAACATTTCTAGTGTTTTAGTTCGTGTTTCTTAATCTTTTGCATTTCACAAAATAGTTCACTTTCTGAATAAAAACTGAATTTTTAATGAGATTTTGTATATAAACGAAACATGTTAAACATAGAACCAACCAAGATTTTCAGTGTGAAAGTCGGTAGGTTAATCTGGCAGGGTGAGGTGGCTCATGCCTGTAATCCCAGCACTTTGGGAGGCAGAGGGGGGCGGATCATGAGGTCAGGAGATCGAGACCATCCTGGCTAACACAGTGAAACCCCGCCTCTACTAAAAATACAAAAAATTAGCCGGGCGTAGTGGCGGGCGCCTATAGTCCCAGCTACTCCAGAGGCTGAGGCAGGAGAATGGCGTGAACCCGGGAGGAGTGCGCCACTGCGCTCCAGCCTGGGCAACAGAGAGAGACTCCGTCTCAAAAAAAAAAAAAAGAAAGAAAGTCGTCGGTAGCTTAGCTCTTCTTTTTATTACATAGAATTAATCATAACATTTTTTCTACTTTTTTATGATATTTAATTACGAATTTCGGACACAAAAGGTAACATTTGAAATACCTATTTCTCCGCTTGCCAGCTTAGCAAGGCAAAGTATAAGAACCACAGGTGTATATTACCAGTACAAATGAAGTGATATTGGAATCTTTCTACAGTAAAATATAAAATAATCTTAAGGTGCTTAAGAAAGTAACTGTGTTAAAACTGTCAGTGATTAAACATAAGTGCGAATGATGGTGTATATATTTATTTCCAAGTCTCCTTTCTCTGTGTTTCACATATATGTGCATTCATGCACACACACACAGAGAAAAACAAAAAGACGATAGTGCCTACATCATACCACGACACTTGGACAAAAGACCATGGTAGCAGCTGCATCAGTAGGTGTAGAAGTGATTTCGATTTTATTATTATTTTTTGAGACAGGGTCTCACTCTGTCATCCTGGCTGGAGTACAGTGACATGATCATGGCTTACTGTAACCTGGAACTCCTGGACTCAAGTGATCCTCCTGTCTCAGCTTCCCTAGTAGCAGGGACTGCAAGCGTGACTGGCTAATTTTTTTATTTTTTGTAGAGATGGCGGGGGGTGGGGTGGTCTCACTTTGTTGCCTAGGCTGGTCTTGAACTCCTGGGCTTCAAGCAATCCTCCCACCTCGACCTCCCAAAGTGCTGGGAGTACAGATGTGAGCCACCGCATCCAGCCTAATTTTGTATATTTTTGCAAACAATCCTAATAAATGATTGGTAAATTTTGCTGCAGAAATAAAATTAATCTAGTAAAAATTTCGCGTTTAAATTGTTATAACCCCTCTGCAATATTCTTTATTAGAATTTTAACTTAGTAAGATATTAAAATACCTGTTGTAAGCTTTGCAAGATTAGGATAATTGTACAGATTGAGCACCAACAGTTTAATATCCCAGTGTTGTGATAATTCAACCCCAGAATTTAAAAAAAAAACTATCACATCAATCTATACCGCATTTTATTTAAAGATACAATAGAGGCCAAGGTATACATGCCACATATGTATTAAAATATCACCTTGAATGCTACACTGTTTAAGCCTATCCAAGTAGACACTTCATACATAAGACAGAAGTCAACAATGGCCAGCAATTAATGGCAATACACATTTTAAAAAATTGAATACAGTATCAGTGTAAAAATGGAAGGTGTTTCATAATACCAGTGTACTTTACTCACTGTCCTTTTCTTTGAAAATAAATTCAAGTTGTACCTTTCATTTCCGAAAGGTAGAAAGTTTAAATTCATAATGAATAGTAAAATTTTAAGCACTGCATCAGCTCTTGCTCATTTTCTTGAATCCGGGAAGGGTTTTTTTTTTGTTTGTTTGCTTGTTTTTTAAGTTCAGACAAATTTGTTCTCTAGTCACTGGTGATAAATATAGAAAAAGAGAAATATAAAGTCACTTACTTGAAACATATTGCACACAGATACAACCAACAAACACTTGGTTTGAGAATTTGACAGGCTTAAAGGTTTGAGAAGGTGTAATGTGTGGAGGTGTTATTACCGAATTTTGACAATAATGGATATTTCCAAGTCAATACGACATCTTTGTGATCTTTTCTTCTTCACAGACTTTTTAATCCGTCTGAGTACTGCACATGTCTTGCCATTAGCACTTATTATATAGTATTGAAATGTTAAGTTTCAGGAATGAACTTTGTCCATTATTATTCTGCAACTTTAAAATTCTGAAATGTATGTATATTTATTTTTGAATGACTAGATACACTTATGGAAGAATTATGAAAATTAGTATTTTCATGATGATCTTCAGTATTGTTGGGCTTTGGGGAAAATCAGCAATATTAACTGTTAATAATTCAAACAGAATTTAATATTATATTAGCTGTAATTTTGAATGTCACTGCATTTCTAAAGTTTTATTTTGAAGATGAGCTCTTATTTTACTCTAGTATATGTATAAGAATAGAAAACATAGTTTGTAGGTAAATACTAGTCGCATAAGATAATCAAATCTACTGGAGGTAAGTCGGCTTTAAAAATAAACTCTTAAATATTACTTTTTAATAGCAAAAATATGCTCTAGGCAAATTCATAAATTGATGATGTATATCATAAGAATTAGGAAATCAGTGATAGCATAAACTTTTTTGTTTTTTTTAAGATGGAGTCTTGCTCTGTCACCCAGGCTGGAGTACAGTGGCATGATCTCGGCTCACTGCAACCTCTGCCTCCCGGGTTCAAGCGACTCTCCTGCCTCAGCCTCCTGAGTAGCTGGGACTACAGGCGCACACCACCACGCCTGGCTAATTTTTGTATTTTTAATAGACACTGAGTTTCAGCATGTTGGTCAGGATGATCTCCATCTCTTGACCTCATGATCCACCCATCTCAGCCTCCCAAAGTGCTGGAATTATAGGCGTGAGCCACTGCACCCGGCCAGGGGTAGCATAAACTTAAGGGATGTTAGTGCTAAAGTTTAATTATTGTAAGGCTTATTTGTTCATATTAATAAAAAGTAAAATGACAAGTTCAAACGTGCAAAAAAATTTGTAAAAACCTTCAAAATACATCATTTTATTTTTTTCCTTTTTTAAAACAAATGTATCAATCTATTTTGCATACCAGCAAAGGATACAAAAAAAAATGAGATGCTGCCCACATGAAAAGTGGGAAGACAGTGAGACAAACAATATAATCAAGTCTATTATTATGCAACTAATTCCTTTTCTAATGGCAAATGAGATATCTGTTTCATAATCATTCCATTCACTTGGCAAAAGAATGCTAAAATATGATCTGGGACTGCTCACAATATTTTATCATTAATTTCTAAGTTTCTTTTTTGATTTTCAACTTTTAGGTTCAGGGGTACATATTCAGGATGTGTAGGTTTGTTATATAGGTAAACGTGTGTCATGGTGGTTTGCTACAGTTTTATTCTAATTTCTGTTTTGCTCTTCTTTTATCCCCCCACTTTCTACAAGATTATCACACATCAATGAGGTTCTTTGCTCTTAAAAGATTTATTGAACAGACATATGTACTTTATACCCTATGATCTACTAAAAGCAATTTGCTGTATTTTGAGTTTTCACTTCTAAAACATACTTAAAGTTTAATCATTAGGTGGAAACGCCACATGCAATAAATGAAGCTTTCTTGCTAGTTAATGGATTTTAATATAAATTATACACACTGTCTATACTGTCTCATTCTTAAAAAGAAATACTGTTGTACATTCAGTTACCATGAGTTTAATGTTCAAAATTAATGCCCTTGCTTGATTTTTTGGATAAATTTTCTTCTATAGTTGTGTGTTGTAATTTTATAATGATTCCTGATATTGTGGTTTTCTGAAATAAATTAAGGTTTCACTGCATGTGTAAAGCCTCAATTCTTCATTTTGCCTTCTAATTATAGACAAACAGACCATTTGAAATATATTTTTTTAATGTTACAAACTGTTGAAGTCCCTTTATTCTAATGTACAGGTCGTGGTTGTGTATGAATGATTTCCCTATTCAGAATGCTTCAAAAATATTTTGAATTGAATTAAATGCTTTGAGAAATATTTTTCTAACACTATGTTTATTGAAATGAAAGTAGCAGTTATGATATTTGAATACTACATTTTGTTGGTTCTCAGATAAGTGTTTTTGTGTCAAATATTTTTCCCCTTAGTTCCATCATATTAACCTTTGAGGAAAATATTTTTTCATTTGCTTAATTTTTGAAGACTTAAACAGACATAAAAGAAATATTATTTAGTAAAGAAAACTCTTTCATTCTTCTGCTAAGTAACTTGTGAATTAAAAGTTATTTCAACTTATCTGAATGCACATTGTAAAATTTAATTTACAAGTTAAAATTATTTTAGTATAATTAGGGGAATGTATGTAAAACATCTGTAAAATTAGAAGAATTCATCTGTTACTCACACTGAGCAGTGCACACTTCACATTTTTCTAGAGCCTTAGAAGGAAACAATATGGCTAATTATGGTGGTTAACCAATAACTATTTATTGCTGTTTTCTGATTAACTGTTCTTTCTTGCATAGTAAAATATGCAGGACACTTTCAGAGTTCTTTCTCCCATCCTATGCTATCATCAATTTTAGCAAGTAATTTTCTTTTTATTTTATAGGAACGTATTAAAATATAGAAATATTACATGTAGGTAATTTTAATCTGTCATTTATTTGGAAAACGCAAGAGAATTAGAAATGGCTCATCATTTTCCTTCTTCAATCCTATGCCTTTAGATTTTCAATTTTAACATTTTTTTTTCCATGAAGGCCTCAGGTTCAATTTACGTGAAATTTGTGAGGAAAATTTCTTATTCCATATATTCCATGTTCTTTACTCTCTCTTTCCTCTAGAATTATGATGATTATTGAATGACTTTAGATAATTTACTTGACATAGAGAGCCCTAAGAAGACATGGGACATTCTTGGAAGATAGTGATGTGTCATTGAAACTTTTGCATTGCTCAGTTCTGAACTAACAATATTTGGAAGTAATTTTCTTTATAAGATTCAGAATTATCTTCTTAGACCATCTTCACATTTGATTCTTTACCTTAGTTTCATTCAATTTCTTAAAATTTTGCAAAGAAGCACCTGGCCACTTCACATATAATTTTTTATGTTTAAAGTCACTAAATACAGTACCCCAAAAAATATTGATCATAAAGGATGAGAAATAACACTGACATAGCAGGGTTTTGCTGCTGTTGTTGATGGTGGTAGTGTTTTAGTGACCATTTTCAATTATATGTCATTATTATATATGGTTGAACACAATTTTGTTTGACTTTTTTTTCACTTGCTTTGTAGTAAATGTTAGTTCTTAGTAAGCCATTTCTCAGTTTCCATCTTATTTTACTGTTTTCGCACCCACAAGGTGGTTCCCTCTGAAGATCAGAAATGTAATAGTTCTGTTTCACAAAGTCAGTGTGACAAGATCGTGTATATATAGACTCTCTGTTAAACAAGGTGAATTGTCAGTTTGTTTTTTTCTGAGTCAGGCATTGGCAGTACCTGAAGTATGGCAGCCTGTATCCTTCCTGTATCCTTCAGAACTCAAGTCTGAAGTGGTATCCTGTCTTCTGGGCTGGTAAGAAATAGGGGAAAGAAATCTCACTACTTGTCCTTTTCTTCTGATGCCAAAGCCATGGTTCAGTAAGCACACACTGAACCAGGGGGTAGTGAAGAGAGGGCTATCCTCTTTACCTTCTTCCTCAAAGACCAAATGGATCATGTGAGTGGGCAGGAGTTTGCCATTAGACTACAGATTACCACCCCTCGCATTACGTGGTAAGACACATAATTAGGGGTTAGGTGGTAACCTAAAATTTAAATTGCCCTTGGTTTTGTAAAAACAACAGCTACCATTATTCAGCATAGTTGAAAATTTAAATGTACAAATTGAATAATGGCCCACACACCCCAAAACTTTGGAAAAAAATAGATTATGCTTGAATATAATGAGATTATCTCCCCCCTGTAGTTTATGAGCTAGCCTCATTACCTTCCAGTCATATCTTACCTATCTTAACGGTTTTTGTGAAATAATTTTTTTTTTGCTTTTTTTTTTGTTTGTTTGTTTGTTTTTGTTTTTGTTTTTGTTTTGAGACAGAGTTTCGCTCTTGTTGCCCAGGCTGGAGCACAATGGCACGATCTCGGCTCACCACAACCTCTGCCTCCCGGCTTCAAGCAATTCTCCTGCCTCAGCCTCCCGAGTAGCTGGGTTTACAGGTATGCACCACGATGCCTGGCTAATTTTTTGTATTTTTATTAGAGACAGGGTTTCTCCATATTGGTCAGGCTGGTCTCGAACTCCCAATTTCAGGTGATCCACCCGCCTCGGCCTCCCAAAGTGCTGGGATTACAGGCATAAGCCACCATGCCTGGCCGAAATAAATGTTTTTTAAAACCAAATTTTACAGGTAACTATGGTTGTGTAATTTGAATACCATGATGATCATCTGGCCATTAAAAAGTGGTCCTCTTCTCTCTGAGAAGGGCATACTACTCAGTGATTTAGTAAAATATTTCAATAATTTCCCCCTTATGCCTTGTGTCTTTTTACACCAAACTAATTTGGTAGTTGAGAGGAATAAACTAAATTAATTTTCAAAACAAAAGTATTGTTTTAACATGCAATATTTTAGGCATCCTGTGGTGTTGTTAGTGTTGTCTTATTTATATTATTTACATTAACACTACATGTAATATTTACAGTTCTACAGTTGTTTTTCTTCTAATATTTTTAAGAACTCCAGTTAATGAGCCGGGTGCGGTGGCTCACGCCTGGAATCCCAGCACTTTGGGAGATCAAGGAGGGCAGATCACGAGGTCAGGGGTTCGAGACCAGCCTGACCAACATGGTGAAACCCCGTCTCTACTAAAAATACAAAAATTAGCCAGGCATGGTGGCGGGTGCCTGTAATCCCAGCTACTCAGGAGGCTGAGGCAGGAGAATTGCTTGAATCCGGGAGGCAGAGGTTGCAGTGAGCCGAGATCGCGCCATTGCACTCCAGCCTGGGTGACAGAGCAAGACTCTGTCTCAAAAAAAAAAAAAAAAGAGAGAAAGAATTCCAGTAAGTGTTTATACTTTTTTCAGATATGTTTCACAAAAATAAATACACGTATTTAAATACTCTTGTTAATGAGCTTTCTTCAGAGGTTCTATCTGGACATTTCAGAGAAGCACTGTATTCAATAATCTTTTGCCAAATTTCCTGTTTCCTTAGCTTTCAGTCAATAAATTTCTTGGATATTAAGCTAGACTCATATGGATAACAGTTAATAACTATGAGATTGCTTTCATTTGCCCATCAAAATATCCAAGAAGACCTGTCATTATTGGGAATATGAGATACACAATATTATTTGAAGGTTAGTTGCTATTTTGTTTAGTGATATAGACACTGTATCTCTTTAGCAAGTAGAAATCTAGGCTTGAGGAATTAAGCATCTTACTCCTTCACAACTCAACCCGTAACCAAATTATCTCATAGATAATTGATGGTTCCCATTCAGAATAAACTAGCAAATAAACCCAATCCAATGCCAAAAAAGACAATCATAATCAGTGTATTTATATAGTTATTTATTCATTTTGAATTTAAATATTACATTTACTATTTTGGGTTGTAAGACTTGGTACATCTCTGTTTAGATGTTAAGTGTTGTGATGGGTTTATTTAACTATTAGGACTACTTTGTAAGATGTCAGTTTTTATAATTGGAGATCACCTATCTTTGAAAGCTCAGGAGGTGAGAGGATACAGTGTGTCTGCTGGAAGTTCCAACATTATGCCTGAGAGTTTCAACATTGCCCATGGGAACTCCAACACCACTGCTCTTGGGAACACAACCATTGCCTCTAGGAACTTCAAGATTACACATGAGCACTCCAGCATTGCCTCTGGGAACCCCAGCATTATTCATAGGAACCTCAACATTACTTATGAGGAACTTCAGCATTGCCTCTGTGTACTTCAGGATTATCCATGGGAATTCCAACATTAACCCTATGGTACTGACATTATTTCTGGGAATTCTAACATTGTTCCTGGGAAGTCCAGTACTATCTTCAGGAATTCTAATTTTACCCCAAATTTCAGAATAATTCTAAAATCTTGAATTGATAGGAAAATATTCTGCAGAACCTGATAAAATGGCCTTTTGCCAAGCTTCTTTAATGCTGTCTCTTTCATTTGCATTTTCTAAAACACATAATCAGAAGTTGTTTTTAAAAGATGGAAGATTGACTTCTGTTTTGAGAAGAAACTATGAGTAAGAATGACAGATAAGTATATCCAAATGTGATACCAATCCAATCATCTAACAATTCCAAATCACATGGCACTATCATCACGGTATGCAACCTTCTGTTTAGCAAAATATCTTAATATCTGTTTTGGGTATAAAAGGTGAACAGAAAAAAATCCAAAGTTGTGGCTAAATGGTTTCACACAATGACCAGGAATTTGTGGACAGTGGAAAGTAGAAAAATGGAGGAACAACCCAGAGAGGAAGAACAATATTGTGGTGAGAGAGGAGCTGCAGAGGGGTGAGAAATGAAGGATGAGATGAAGAGTTCATTGGAAATATGAAACCAGAGAGAGGGGTAACCATGAAAATAGAAGCCTCTAGGAATTTGCAGAAATATTGAGGAGGGTATTGGATGTGATTTTGGAGTTGAGCCAATTTTATAAACATTTCAAATGATAAAGTGATCCAAGCTGATTTTGAATACTTAAATTTCAGTGCCTGATAAATAATTTATCAGTCTTGAATGTGTGTAGAAAAAGAAATTACAGAATGGCCAAATTATGATTTGCATACAAAGTTTGTGTTAGATTCCAGATTCTTCTCTGGAACTACCTTCTGTGGTTTGGTGGTGCTATTTCTAAGAAAGATTTCTAGTTGATGACACCATTTTCATGAAGTTATGGGGGTCGGTTTCTAACATGAGTTAGAATTAAAAATTCCTAATACTATTTGGTATTCATAGTATTATTTTTATATATGTTTAAATAGCTCTAATGATAAAAACAAAATTGTTACCTTATAGTTAAGCGCAGTTTTCAGCCTAGGATTTTAATGTACATTATAAATACATCATAAGTACTTCTGTTAATATTACTTCAGGTATAGGCTATAATATTAATCATTTATTTGTCAATTAATACTTTTTAGCCACTATGGTGCTCACATACAGGAGGAAATGGAGTGTAGTGTTTCTGTTTTAACCAACGGGGTTGTTACTGGGTGGATGGGTGTGTTAGGGGGTAAATGTTGCCATTCTGTCAGTTAAAATCTGTGATAGAATGAGAACTAGTGATTTTCTCAAGATTACCCACTTAACTGAAAGTTGTTTTTAAAAGAGAAAATTTTTTCCCAATTTCCGAAGTTATAACTAGTTTGTATATTTTAAGAGTTTATTTTCTCATAATTATTAACTGGGGTCTCATTGAAAGTACCCAACTTAAAGTCATAGTGTGCCCAGAATTGGTGGGTTCTTGGTCTCACTGACTTCAAGAATGAAGCTGTGGACCCTCACGGTGAGTGTTACAGTTCTTAAAGATGGTGTGTCCGAAGTTTGTTCCTTCTGATGTTCGGACATGTCTGGAGTTTCTTCCTTCTGGTGGGTTTGTGGTCTCGCTGGCTTCAGGAGTGAAGCTGCAGACCTTCACCGTGAGCGTTACAGCTCTTAAAGACCACGGAGACCCAGAGTGAGGAGCAGCAAGATTTATTGCGAAGAGTGAAAGAACAAAGCTTCCACATCTGGAAAGCGACCCAAGAGGGGTGCAGCTGTTGGCGCAGGCAGCCTGCTTTTATTCCCTTATCTGACCCCACCCACATCCTGCTGATTGGTCCATTTTACAGAGAGCTGATTGGCCCATTTTACAGAGAGCTGATTGGCCCGTTTTGACTGGGTGCTGACTGGTACCTTTACAAACCTTGAGCTAGACACAAAGTGCTGATTGGTACATTTACAATCCTCTAGCTAGACATAAAAGTTCTCCAAGTCCCCGCCAGGTTAGCTAGATACAGAGTGCTGACTGGTGCATCCACAAACCCTGAGCTAGACACAGAGTGCTGATTGGTGCATTTACAATCCTCCAGCTAGACATAAAAATTCTCCAAGACCCCACCCTACTCAGAAGCCCAGCTGGCTTTGCCTAATGGATCCCTCACTGGGGCTGCAGGTGGAGCTGCCGGCCAGTTCCACACCACCTGCCTGCACTCTTTAGCCCTTGGGTGGAGCAGGGGAGGGCACCCATCAGGGAGACTCGGGGCCACGTGGGAGCCCACGGTGGGGGGGGTCTGGGGCATGGCAGGCTACAGGTCCCGATCCTTGCCCCATGGGGAGGCGGCTGAATTCAAGCAAGGTGCAGGCAGGCCGGCAGTGCTGGGGGACCCAACGCACCCTCTGCAGCTGCTGGCCCAGGTGCTAAGCCCCTCACTGCCCAGGGGCAGACAGTGCAGGGCCTGCCAAGCCCCCGCCCACCCGGAACTTGTGTTGGCCCACGAGCACCACGTGCAGCCCCAGTTCCTACCGGCGCCTCTCCCTCCACACCTCCCGGCAAGCAGAGGGAGCAGGTTCTGGCCTCGGCCAGTGCAGAGAGGGGCTCCCACAGTGCAGCGACAGGCTGAAGTGCTCCTCAAACGTGGCCAGAGTGGACTCTGAGGCCGAGGAGGCACCGAGAGTGAGCAAGGGCTGCTAGCACATTGTCACCTCTCAATACTGTAATCACCAAATATTAAGCTTACAATTGTAGGGAACTCACCAATTCTCTTAGAAAAAGCTGATACCTTATGGGATATAAAGAAACAGATTTCCAGGTGGTAAGTTTGAAAATGAATTCGCTGACAAAAATCTACTTGTCTGGAAAATTATACATAATTTACAAAAGTAGTTGAAGCAAGTTTGAAAATCTTACCTTCTGTGAACAAATTATGATCATTTGAGAAGAAGAAGCAGTTCTCTTCTGGATGTTAACTCTGGTGCATTTAACTTTGGTGCATTTAGTTTTCAGCGCCTGACATCACTGTATCCTGGGAGTCTGTGACTGTGCCACCAATGGAATTTAAGATGCTGGGGGCAGCAATGGAAAAGGGCCTTCCAAAGCATGGAGATGGTCACCCTTGAGTATGGTAGTGGCTTGATTCTCCTCTTCTGGTGGTAGCTGGAGGTAGCCAATCTCTCTCTCCTCTTCTGTCAGAATAGTTTGGAGAATGTGGATCCCTTTACCAATCAGCAGTGCTTCCAGGAGCTCTGCCTAGGAACTGCAGACAGATGGTCTTTCTCTAAGAAAATACATGCTTCCACCAGGCACGGTGGCTCACACCTGTAATCCCAGCACTTTGGGAGGCTGAGGCAGGGGGATCACAAGGTCAGGTGATCAAGACCATCCTGACTAACATGGTGAAACCCATCTCTACTAAAAATACAAAAAAAAAAAAAAAATTAGACTTGGTGGCAGGCACCTGTAGTCCCAGCTACTGAGGAGGCTAAGGCAGGACAACGGTGTGAACCCAGGAGGTGGAGCTTGCAGTGAGCCAAGATCGCACCACTGCACTCCAGCCTGGGTGACAGAGCGAGACTCCATCTAAAAAAAAAAAAGAGAGAATACATGCTTCTTGCTACTTCCAGTTCATCACTTCCTAGGGACTCTGCACATTTTCTGGAGATTCCAGATTTTTTGGAGTTTGTGGGTGACTGTATTCAGAGGATACTGAACAATTATTTGTTAAAGCCTCCAGGTGTATAAGCCCAGTGAATTTCAAAGTTGGAATTTCTGTATTATCTAGCTCCTCCTTTCCAGGTACAAGAGCAACAATATTGTGGCATCCTTTCCCCTTTGCTCTGTACTGTCAACTTCTGTAACATCTATGCGTTGGGATTCTAGGATCCTTGGAGATTTAACTGTCATTTTCTCTAGGTGAAGAAACCATAAAATGTTTTTGGTTTTATAAGGGCTGTTCCTTCTAACTCCTTAGTTAGTGGGGAGGTGGTAACCATTACCACTGGACTGATAATCCCCAGGGCCCTCTAATGGATACATTCTTGAGTGTGTTGTCAGGGAGCCATACTTAGTTTCTGTTGTTTTTGTCTTCTGGACTTATCCCGAACTTCCACATCAATAGGGCAAAAATAGATGAAACCCTCAGAAACATCTTGAGCACATTTGTATTGAAAGTTTGGAGTCACAGAAACAATCTGAAAGAAAATTTAAGTTCAGAGATACTGTTCATCACATTACATCAACACACTTAATTCCCTTGCCTTATGTTTGACATATTCTATCTTAGATCTGTAGGTCTAGGACAGCACTAAAATAGACACTATAGACATATTCAGATTCCTCCAAATCATTGATAAATGTAAAGAATCCCCAAAAGAATTACTTTCTTTCTTCAAGGGACAGAATATTCTAGTCTAGTGTTTCTCAAAGTGTATTTCCTAGAATCTTAGTCTCATGAAAGGCTCCACCCCCTCCTCACACACATGATTCCATGGCCAATAATTGAGAAAATGATATATAATTATTACTTAGAGCTTCATAGTATAGGATACTATTAAAGGCTCTGAGAAGTCTTTTTTATTGCTATATTATTAACTATATAATTAACTATATTAACCATGTCTTTTATTTTCTGTATTCTAATATTTTGACATCTCAGACCTTGCTAATCTTCGAGGCACTGCCCCTCCTAGGGTTAGACAATTCCTTGAGATAGCAAACAACTTTCCTGTGAGTGCACCTTCCAAACGCAAATCAACCAATGAGAGCCAATACCCGAACCACTTCCTTTATTGGGCTCTGACACTTCAGACCACTGTCTGCCTGCCCTAATCACCATAGGACCAGGTACCAGACAACTAGGTACAGCCCCTAAATCCTAGAGCCCATTGAAATTATTCTGACTAACCAATCCAAAACTTGTTTGCCCTGCCTCATAAGAAGACTCGAAGACCTTGGTGCTTTCCATGTACCACACTCTATCCTCCAGTAACATGGCATGCCCATTCCTATTTGAATCTGTGAGTATAACAAACTTTTCTCAATAGCAGTCATCTCCTGGTCTGTTAGCCTTAACATATATAATAATATATAAATAGCAAATACAAATAATAAAACATATTAAAGCATTCACATACCATAGTCATCCTTTTAAAATGTGTACTTCAGTATTTTTAAGCATATTTACAGAGTTTGACAACCATCACTACTATCTAACTCCAGAAGATTTTCATCACCCCAAAAAGAAGTCCAAGGACACCAGCAAAAATAGCACAGTAAGGATCCATGAGAATTATTTCCTGATGGAAGGGGGCCAAGATGGCCAACTAGAAGCAGCTGCATTTGGAGGCTCCCACCAAAAAAAACCATAAGCGTGTGAATCCTTCACGAGCAACCAAGGTATCCAGGTTCTCTCATCAAAATTGACTACAAGGCTGGTATGACCCATGGGGAGAAGGAAGAGCAGTGTGGTGCAGGGCCCAACTGAGAGCCACATGGAGAAGGGGAACCCCCACTTCCCAGCCAAGGGAGGTGGTGAGTGAGTGCACTATCCAGCCAAGGAAACTGTGCTTTTTCCACAGAACTGTGCAACCCATGGATTGGAAGATCCCACTCGTGAATCCACATCACCAGGGCCTAGCGTCCCAACCCCAGAACACACAGATGCTTACAGCCTCCCAGCAGGAATCTGCTTGAGCCTACCAAACTCCTGGCGGGAGGGGTGACCAGCACCTGCTGCAGCAGCCTGCTGTCTAAGCCATTTGAGCTCCTTGGGGGAGGGTCAACAGCCAGCACTGGGACTCTCAATTATCTAATATGCTAAGCTCCCTGGGCAGGGGAAGGGTGGCACCAATTTCTATAGCTCCAAGCCATGCTTTTTCCCTGCTGGAGCCGGGGAGCCTGGATGGCTTGGTCCCAAGACTTGTCCCCACAGCCCAACACACCAGCTGTGGCAGTCTGCAGCCAGAGTGCCTCTTCAGGCCTAACCCCAACCCATCCTTCCTCAGTGGGCAAGGCTTCCCTGCAGAATCTCCAATAAGTCTAGCCAGAGGCTCAGAGAGATAATTCAGATCTCCCTGGGCCTGAGCCCCTATGGGGAAGGGTGGCCATAGTCTCTGCAGACCAGCAGACTTAGCCTCTCCTCCTGGTAGTTCTAAGGAATCCGGGCAGCCTAGACCAGTGGGTTTCCCCCCGAGTGAAACACACCCTCTCCACCAAGAGACAAAGTGCTTCATTAAAGAGGTCTTGCTCCCCATGCCACCCAACTGGATGAGACCCTCTGACAGGGGTTGTCAGACACCCTATAAAGAAACAATCCTGCTGGCAATGGGTTGGTGCCCCTTGACATCAAGGATCCCAGAAAAAGGAGCAGGCACCCAGCTTTGCTGCTCTCCAGCCTCCTTGAATAACATCTCCAGGCACAGAAGCAAATCAGATGAATAGGGCCTGAAGTGAACCCCCAGCAAACTGCAGCAACCCTACAGAAGAGGGACCAAATTATTGAAAGAAAAACAAGAGGAAAGCAACAACAACAGCATCAACAACAATAACAATGAAAAAGACCCCACAAAAACCCCATCCAAGGGTCACCATCCTCAAAGACCAAAACTAAACAAACTCACGAAGATGAGAAAGAATCAATGAAGAAATGATGAACACCCAAAAGGCCAGAGGGCCTCTTGTCCTCCAAATGATCACAACATCTCTCCATCAAGGGCGCAGAACTGGACAGAGGATCAGATGGATGAATTGACAGAAGTAGGCTTCAGAAGATGGGTAATAAAAAACTACGATGAGCTAAAGGAGCATTTTCTAACCCAATGCAAAGAAGCTAAGAAACTTGATGAAATGTTAGAGGAATTGCTAACTAGAATAACCAGTTTAGAGAGGAACATAAACAACCTGATGGAGCTAAAAAGCACAGAACAAGAACTTCGTGAAGTTTAACAGCTGAATTGACAAAGCAGAAGAAAGGATATCAGAGTTTGAAGACAACTTACTGAAATAAGACATGCAGACAAGAATAGAGAAAAAATAATAAAAAGGAATGAACAAAGCCTCCTAGAAATATGGGGCTTCATAAAAAGACCGAGCCTATGATTGATTGAAGTACCAGAAAGAGATTGGGAGAATGGAAACGAGCTGGAAAACACACTTCAGGATATTATCCAGGAGAACTTCCCCAACCTAGCAAGACAGGGCAACATGCAAATTCAGGAAATACAGAGAACACCATTAAGATACTCCACGAGAAGATCAACCTCAAGACACATAATCCTCATATTCTCCAAGGTTGCATGAAGGAAAAACTGTTAAGGGCAGCCAGAGAGAAAGGCCAGGTAACTTACAAAGGGAAGCATATCACACTAACAGCAGACCTCTCAGCAGAAACTCTGCAAGCCATAAGAGATTGGGGGCAAATATTCAACATTCTTAAAGAAAAGAATTTTCAATCCAGAATTTCATATCCAGCCAAACTAAGCTTCATAAGTGAAGGAAAAATAAAATCCTTTCCAGACAAGCAAATGCTAAGGGATTTCACTACCAGCAGGCCTGCCCTGCAAGAGCTCCTGAAAGAAGCACTAAGTGTGGAAAGGAAAAACTAGTACCAGCCACTGCAAAAACACACCAAAATATAAAGACTAATGACACTACAAACAAATTGCATAAACTAGTGTGCAAGATAACCAAATAGTGTCATGATAGCAGGATCAAATTCACACATAACAATACTAACATTAAATGTAAATGGGTTAAATGCCCCATTTAAAAGACAGAGACTAGCAAATTGGATAAGGAGTCAAGAACCATTGGTGTGCTGTATTCAGGAGACCCATCTTACCTGCAAAGACACACACAGGCTCAAAATAAAGGGATGGAGGAAAATGTACCAAGCAAATGGTAAGTGAAAAAAAGCAGGGGTTGCAATCCTAGTCTCTGATAAAAGAGAGTTTAAACCAACAAAAGACAAAGAAGGGCATTACATAATGATAAAGGAAACAATTCAACAAGAAGAGCTAACTATTCTGCATATATATGAACCCAATTCAGGAGTACCCAGATTCATATAACAAGTTCTTAGAGACCTACAAAGACACTTAGACTCCCACACAATAATAGTGGGAGACTTTAACACCCCACTGTCAGTATTAGACAGATCAACAAATAGAAAATTAACAAGGATATTCAGGACTGGAACTCAGCTCTGGATCAAGTGGCCTAGGAGATGTCTGAAGAACTCTCTACCAGTGAGGCACAGTGGCTCATGCCTATAATCCCAGCACTTTGGGAGGCCGAGGCAGGCAGATCACAAGGTCAGGAGTTCAAGACCAGTCTGACCAATATTGTGAAACCCTGTCTCTACTAAAAATACAAAAAGTAGCTGGGCGTGTTGGTGCATGCCTGTAATCCCAGCTACTCTGGAGGCTGAGGCAGGAGAATCACTCGAACCTGGGAGGCAGAGGTTGCAGTGAGCTGAGATCAACACCAGCCTGAGCGACAGTGAGACTCCATCTCAACAAAAAAAAAAAAAAAAGGAACTCTCTACCTCAAATCAACAGAAGATACATTCTTCTCAGTGCCACATGGCACTTATTCTAAAATAGACCATATAATTGGAAGTAAAACTCTCCTCAGCAAATGCAAAAGAACTGAATCATAACAGTCTCTCAGACCATTGTGCAATCGCATTAGAATTCAGAATTAAGAAACTAACTTAAAACCACACAATTTTATGAAGTTGAACAACCTGCTCCTTAATGACTCATGGGTAAATAATGAAATTAAGGCAGAAATAAAGAAGTTCTTTGAAAACAATGAGAACGAAGAGACAACGTACCAGAATCTCTGGGACATGGCTAAAGCAGTGTTTAGAGGGAAATTTATAGCACTAAATGTCCACATCAGATAGCTAGAATGATCTCAAATTAACACCCTAACATCACAATTAAAAGAGCTAGTGGTGCGAGATAAAACTAATCCAAAAGCTAGCAGAAGAAAATAAATAACTAAGATCAGAGAGTAACTGAAGGAGATAGAGACATGAAAAACCCTCCAAAAAATCAACAAATCCAAGAGCTGTTTTTTGAAAAACTTAGCAAAATAGATAGACCACTAGCTAGACTAATAAAGAAGAGAGAGAAAAATCAAATAGATGCAATAAAAAATGATAAAGGAGATATCACCACTGACCCCAAAGAAATACAAATTACCATCAGAGAATACTATAAACACCTCTACACAAACAAACTAGAAAATCTAGAAGACATGGATGAATTCCTGGATGCATACACCCTACCAAGACTACACCAGGAAGAAGAATCCCTGAATAGACCAATAACAAACTCTGAAATTGAGGTAGTAGTTAGTAACCTACCAACCAAAAAAGCCCAGGACAGACAAATTCACAGTCGAATTCTACTAGAAATACAAAGAAGAGCTGGTGCCATTTCTTCTGAAACTATTCCAAATAATTGAAAAAGAGGGACTCCTCCAAAACTCATTTTATGAAGCTAGCATCATCCTGACACAAAAACCTGGCATAGATACAACAGAAAAAGAAAACTTCAGGCCAATGTCCCTGATGAACATTGATGCCAAAATCCTCAATAAAATACTGGCAAACCGAATCCAGCAGCACATCAAAAAGCTTATCCACCAAGATCAAGTGGGCTTCATCCCTGGGATGCAAGGCTGGCTCAACATATGCAAATCAATAAACGTAATCCATCGCATAAACAGAACCAAAGGAAAAAACCACATGATTACCTCAATAGATGCAGAAAAGGCCTTCAATAAAATTCAACATCTCTTCATGTTAAAAACTCTCAATTAACTAGGTATTGATGGATGATATCTCAAAATAATAAGAGCTATTTATGACAAATCCACAGCCAATATCATACTGAATGGGCAAAAGCTGGAAGCATTCCCTTTGAAAACCGGTACAAGACAAGGATGCCCTCTCTCATCACTCCTATTCAACATAGTATTGGAAGTTCTGGCCAGGGCAATGAGGCAAGAGAAAGAAATAAAGGGTATTCCAGTAGGAAGAGAGGAAGTTAAGTTGTCTGTTTGCAGAGACATGATCTTATATTTAGAAAACCCCATCATCTCAGCCCCAAACCTCCTTGAACTGATGAGCAACTTCAGCAAAGTCTCAGGATACAAAACCAATGTGCAAAAATCACAAGCATTTCTTTACAGCAACAATAGGCAAGCAAAGAGTCAAATCATGAAGGAACACCCATTCACAACTGCTACAAAGAGAATAAAATACCTAGGAATACAACTAACAAGGAATGTGAGAGACCTCTTCAAGGAGAACTACAAACCACTCCTCAAAGAAATCAGAGAGGAAACAAACAAATGGAAAAAAGCATTCCATCCTCATGGATAGAAAGAATTAATATCGTGAAAATGGCCATACTGCCCAAAGTAATTTATAGATCCAATGCTATTCCCATCAAACTACCATTGACATTCTTCACAGAAATAGAAAAAAACTGCTTTAAATTTCATATGGAATCAAAGAAGACCCTGCATAGCCAAGATAATCCTAAGCAAAAACAACAAAACTGGAGGCATCACGCTACCTGACTTTAAACAACACTACAAGGCTACAGTAACCAAAACAGCATGATACTGCTACTAAAACAGACATATAGACCAATGGAGCAGAACAGAGACCTCAGAAATAGGATGGCACATCTACAACCATCTGATCTTTGACAAAACTAACAAAAACAAGGAATGGGGAAAGGATCTCCTATTCAGTAAATGGTGTTGGAAAAACTGGCTAGCCATTTGCAGACAACTGAAACTGGACCCCTTCGTTACACCTTATACAAAAATTAACTCAAGATGGATTAAAGACTTAAATGTAAAACCCAAAACCATAAAAACCCTTAGAAGAAAACCTAGGCAACACCTTTCAGGATATAGGGATGGCAAAGACTTCATGATGAAAATGCCAAAAGCAATTGCAATAAAAACCAAAACTGACAAATGGGATCCAATTAAACTAAAGAGCTTCTGCACAGAAAAAACAAAACAAAACAAAACAAACAAACAAACAAAAAACTATCATCAGAGTGAACAGGCAACCTACAAAATGGGAGAAAATTTTTGCAATCTACCCATCTGACAAATGTCTAACATCCAGAATTTACAAGGAACTTAAACACATTTACAAGAAAAAGACAAACAACCCCATTAAAATGTGGGCAAAGGATATGACCAGACACTTCTCAAAAGAAGACATTTGTGTGGCTAACAAACATATGAAAAAAAGCTCAACATCACTGATCATCAGAGAAATACAAATCAAAACCACAATGAGATACCATCTCATGCCAGTCAGAAAGGTGATTATTAAAGAGTCAGGTTACAATAGATGCTGGCGAGGCTGTGGAGAAATAGGAATGCTTTCACACTGTTGTTGCAAATGTAATTAGTTCAACCATTGTGTAAGACAGTATGGTGATTCCTCAAGGATATAGAACCAGAAATACCATTTGACCCAGCAACCCCATTACTGGGTATATACCGAAAGGAATATAAATCATTCTAATATAAAGTCACATGCACATGTATGTTTATTGCAGCACTATTTACAATAGCAAAGACATGGAACCAACCCAAATTCCCATCAATGATATATTGGATAAAGAAAGTGGTACATATACACCATGGAATACCATGCAGCCATAAAAAGGTGTGTGAGATCATGTCCTTTGCAGGGACGTGGTTGAAGCTGGAAGCCATCATCCTCAGCAAACTAACACAGGAACAGAAAACGAAATACTGCATGTTCTCACTGGTAAGTGGGAGTAGAACAATGGGAACACATGGACACAGAGAGGGGAAAAACACACACCAGGGCCTGTTGAGGGGTAGGGGTGAGGGGAGGGAACTTAGCAGATGGGTCAATAGGCACAGCCAACCACCATTGCACAAGTATACGTATGTAACAAACCTGAAAATTTTGCACATGTATCCCGTTTTTTGTTTGTTAGAAGAAATGAAGAAAAAAAAATTATTGCCTCCATAAAAGCAATGAGAAAACTAGCAGTAAATGTCAGAATCAACTTTTTTAAAAACTGTAGGCCGGGCATGGTTGTTCACGCCTGTAATCCCAGCACTTTAGGAGACCGAGGCAGGTGGATCACCTGAGGTCAGGAGTTCGAGACCAGCCTGGCCGATATAATGAAACCCCGTCTCTACTAAAAACACAAAAAATTAGCTGGGTGTGGTGGTGGTTGCCTGTAATCCCAGCCACTTGGGAGGTTGAGGCAGGAGAATCACTTGAACTTGAGAAGCGGAGATTGCAGTGAGCCGAGATTGCACCACTGCACTCCAGCCAGGGTGACAGAGTGGGACTCTGTCTCCAAAAACAAAACAAAACAAAAAACAAACAAACAAACAAAAAATTCTAGCAATTAACCACATGCTTGCAGCAATTTGTGGCCACTTATTCAAGAAAATCAACTGAATATTGGAAAGAACAGTGAGCTTTGTTGCAATTTAATTTGCCCTATTTCCATTATCCCCCTGTGAACTTCCACAGTAGCCATGAAAACCAACATCCTGCAATCATGGGGACAACCAGGGACCTGACAGACATCAGAGGAGGCAGAACAGGGTTGGAGGTCCTTCAAAGACTCATTCCCACAGAATTGTCACTAATTGGCTTATCTGGCAAACACTAATCTAATTTCTGTCTCAATGGATTTGCCTGTTCTGGACACTTCATGTAAATAAAATTGTACCATACGTTACCTGGTTTCTTTCACTTGGCATATGTTTTAAAGATTCATCCATGTTATAGCATGTATTGCTACTTCATTCCTCCTTATGATCAAATAATATTCCAGTGTATGCATATGTCACATTTTGTTTATCCATTCATTGGTTGAGGACATTTAGGTTGTTTCCACGTTTTTGCTCTTAGCAATAGTGTCACTGAAAATTCATGGCTAAGTCTTTGTATGGACATATGTTTTCTTTTTTAAATTTTTTATTTTAGGTTCAAGGGTACATGTGCAGTTTTGTTTTAGGTAAACTGTGTGTCATGGGGGTTTGGTGTACAAATTATTTCCTCACCCAGGTAATAAGCATAGTGCTCAATAGGTGGTTTTTTAATCCTCTCCCTCCTCCCATCCTCCACCCTCAAGTAGATCCTAGTGTCTTTTGTTGCCCTCCTTGTGTCCATCTGTATCCAAAGCTTAGCTCCCATGTATAAGAGAATATGTGGTATATGATTTCCGGTTATTGGTTTAGTTTGCTTAGGATAATGCCCCTTAGCTCCATCCATGTTCCTGCAAAGCACATGACCTTGTTATTTTTTATGGCTGTGTAGTATTCCATGATGTATAAGTACCAAATTTTCTTTATCCAGTCTACTGTTGATGAGTATTTAGGTTGATTCATGTGAACATGTGTTTACATATCTCTTGGGTATGTGCCTCAGAATGGAACTACTGGGTCATATGGTGAGTCTATAATTAACCATTTGAAGAATTGCCAATTTCCCAAAGCAGTTGTACCATTTTACATTCCTGATAAGTCTTTAAAAATTGTATTTAACTTACTTTTTTTAAAATGTAGTTTAATATAGCAATTTTTATAAGACCACTTATGAACATTTTATGGGAACATTCTGTGACAAAGTCTATTCTAATCAAATAGGCAAAGACCTCCTCCTCACATTGTCATCTCAAAAATAAAAAAAATAAAAATAGGCTACTACTGAATAGCACAATTTGTCTCCTAAAAATGTCTAACAGTAAAAGGCAAAAAAAGTTGGAAGATGGTTTTGTGAGGATCTAAACTCATCTTCCACTTGATAACACAGCAAGTAATGGGTAAATATTAGCCTGAAGTTTTCAATGTGATGCTGTTGCTTTAGTGATGCTTTCTTTGATTCTGGTTATATAAGGTTAATAGCATAAAAACTAGAGAAAAAATATTTAAAACAGTAGTCTTTATGATTAAATGCTAGCAATACTTAGCAGATGTTTTGAATTTTACTATAGCTTTTTAAAAAAATCTATATTTTACGCCCTTTAAAAATATAGAGGGGGAGGTGCAAGCCAAGATGGATGAACAGGAACAGCTCCGGTCTACAGCTCCCAGTGGGAGCGACACAGAAGACTGGTGATTTCTGCATTTCCATCTGAGGTACCAGGTTCATCTCACTAGGGAGTGCCAGACAGTGGGCGCAGGACAGTGGGTGCAGTACACTGTGCGTGAGCCGAAGCAGGGCAAGGCATTGCCTCACTTGGGAAGCACAAGGGGTCAGGGAGTTCCCTTTCCTAATCAAAGAAAGGGGTGACAGACAGCACCTGGAAAATTGGGTCACTCCCACTCTAATACTGCACTTTTCCGATGGGCTTAAAAAATGGTGCACCAGGAGATTATATCCCACACCTGGCTTGGAGGGTCCTACACCCACAGAGTCTCACTGATTGCTAGCACAGCAGTCTGAGATCAAACTGCAAGGTGGCAGCCAGGCTGGGGGAGGAGTGCCCACCATTGCCCAGGCTTGCTTAGGTAAACAAAGCAGCCAGGAAGCTCGCACTAGGTGGAGCCCACCACAGCTCAAGGAGGCCTGCCTGCCTCTGTAGGCTCCACCTCTGGGGGCAGGGAACAGACAAACAAAAAGACAGCAGTAACCTCTGCGGACTTAAATGTCCCTGTCTGACAGCTTTGAAGAGAGCAGTGGTTCTCCCAGCATGCATCTGGAGATCTGAGAACTGGCAGACTGCCTCCTCAAGTGGGTCCCTGACCCCCGACACCCAAGCAGCCTAACTGGGAGGCACCCCCCAGTAGGGGCAGACTGACACCTCACACGGCCAGGTGCTCCTCTCAGACAAAACTTCCAGAGGAATGATCAGACAGCAGCATTCGCAGTTCATGAAAATCCACTGTTCTGCAGCCACCGCTGCTGATACCCAGGCAAACAGGGTCTGGAGTGGACCTCTAGCAAACTCCAACAGACCTGCAGCTGAGGGTCCTGTCTGTTAGAAGGAAAACTAACAAACAGAAAGGACATCCACACCAAAAACCCATCTGTACACCACCATCATCAAAGACCAAAAGTAGATAAAACCACAAAGATGGGGAAAAAACAGAGCAGAAAAACTGGAAACTCTAAAAACTGAGCACCTCTCCTCCTCCAAAGGAACAGAGTTCCTCACCAGCAATGGAACAAAGCTGGATGGAGAATGACTTTCACGAGTTGAGAGAAGAAGGCTTCAGACAATCAAACTACTCTGAGCTACAGGAGGAAATTCAAACCAAAGGCAAAGAAGTTAAAAACTTCGAAAAAAAATTTAGACGAATGTATAACTAGAATAACCAATACAGAGAAGTGCTTAAAGGAGCTGATGGAGCTGAAAGCCAAGGCTCGAGAACTACGTGAAGAATGCAGAAGCCTCAGGAGCCGATGCGATCAACTGGAAGAAAGGGTATCAGTGATGGAAGATGAAATGAATGAAATGAAGCGAGAAGAGAAGTTTAGAGAAAAAAGAATAAAAAGAAATGAACAAAGCCTCCAAGAAATGTGGGACTATGTGAAAAGATCAAATCTACGTCTGATTGGTGTACCTGAAAGTGACGGGGAGAATGGAACCAAGTTGGAAAACACTCTGCAGGATATTATCCAGGAGAACTTCCCCAATCTAGCAAGGCAGGCCAACATTCAGATTCAGGAAATACAGAGAACGCCACAAAGATACTCCTCGAGAAGAGCAACTCCAAGACACATAATTGTCAGATTCACCAAAGTTGAAATGAAGGAAAAAATGTTAAGGGCAGCCAGAGAGAAAGGTCGGGTTACCCTCAAAGGGAAGCCCATCAGACTAACAGCAGATCTCTTGGTAGAAACCTTACAAGCCAGAAGAGAGTGGGGGCCAATATTCAACATTCTTAAAGAAAATAATTTTCAACCCAGAATTTCATATCCAGCCAAACTAAGCTTCATAAGTGAAGGAGAAATAAAATACTTTACAGACAAGCAAATGCTGAGAGATTTTGTCACCACCAGGCCTGCCCTAAAAGAGCTCCTGAAGGAAGCACTAAACATGGAAAGGAACAACCGGTATCAGCCACTGCAAAATCATGCCAAATTGTAAAGACCGGCAAGGCTAGGAAGAAATTGCATCAACTAACGAGAAAAACAACCAGCTAACATCAAAATGACAGGATCAAATTCACACATAACAATATTAACTTTAAATGTAAATGGACTAAATGCTACAATTAAAAGACACAGACTGGCAAATTGGATAAAGAGTCAAGACCCATCAGTGTGCTGTATTTAGGAAACCTATCTCACTTGCAGAGACATACATACACTCAAAATAAAAGGATGGAAGAAGATCTACCAAGCAAATGGAAAACAAAAAAAGGTGGGGGTTGCAATCCTAGTCTCTGATAAAACAGACTTCAAACCAACAAAAATCAAAAGAGACAAAGAAGGCCATTACATAATGGTAAAGGGATCAATTCAACAAGAAGAGCTAACTATCCTAAATATATATGCACCCAATACAGGAGCACCCAGATTCATAAAGCAAGTCCTGAGTGACCTACAAAGAGACTTAGACTCCCACACGATAATAATGGAAGACTTTAACACCCCACTGTCAACATTAGACAGATCAATGAGACAGAATGTTAACAAGGATACCCAGGAATTGAACTCAGCTCTGCACCAAGTGGACCTAATAGACATCTACAGAACCCTCCACCCCAAATCAACAGAATATACATGTTTTTCAGCACCACACCACACCTATTCCAAAATTGACCACATAGTTGGAAGTAAAGCTCTCCTCAGCAAATGTAAAAGAACACAAATTATAACAAACTGTCTCTCAGACCACAGTGCAATCAAACTAGAACTCAGGATTAAGAAACTCATTCAAAACCACTCAACTACAAGGAAACTGAACAACCTGCTCCTGAATGACTACTGGGTACATAAAGAAATGAAGGCAGAAATAAAGATGTTCTTTGAAACCAATGAGAACAAAGACACAACGTACTAGAATCTCTGGGACACATTCAAAGCAGTGTGTAGAGGGAAATTTATAGCACTAAATGCCCACAAGAGAAAGCAGGAAAGATCTAAGATTGACACCCTAACATCACAATTAAAAGAACTAGAAAAGCAAGAGCAAACACATTCAAAAGCTAGCAGAAGGCAAGAAATAACTAAAATCAGAGCAGAACTGAAGGAAATAGAGACACAAAAAACCCTTCAAAAATCAATGAATCCAAGAGCTGGTTTTGTGAAAGGATCAACAAAATTGATAGACTGCTAGCAAGAAGAATAAAAAAGAAAAGAAAGAAGAATCCAATAGATGCAATAAAAAATGATAAAGGGGATATCACCACTGATCCCACAGAAATACAAACTACCATCAGAGAATACTATAAACACCTCTATGCAAATAAACTAGAAAATCTAGAAGAAATGGATAAATTCCTAGACACATACACCCTCCCAAGACTAAACCAGGAAGAAGTTGAATCTCTGACTAGACCAATAACAGGCTCTGAAATTGTGGCAATAATCAATAGTTTACCAACCAAAAAAAGGACCAGATGGATTCACAGCCGAATTCTACCAGAGGTACAAGGAGGAACTGGTACCACTCCTTCTGAAACTATTCCAATCAATAGAAAAAGAGGGAAGCCTCCCTAACTCATTTTATGAGGCCAGCATCATCCTGATACCAAAGGCGGGCAGAGACACAACCAAAAAAGAGAATTTTAGACCAATATCCTTGATGGACATTGATGCAAAAATCCTCAATAAAATACTGGCAAACCAAATCAAGCAGCATATCAAAAAGCTTATCCAACATGATCAAGTGGGCTTCATCCCTGAGATGCAAGGCTGGTTCAAGATATGCAAATCAATAAATGTAATCCAGCATATAAACAGAACCAAAGACAAAAACCACATGATTATCTCAATAGATGCAGAAAAGGCCTTTGACAAAATTCAACAGCCCTTCATGCTAAAAACTCTCAATAAATTAGGTATTGATGGGAGGTATCTCAAAATAATAAGAGCTATGTATGACAAACCCACAGCCAATATCATACCAAATGGGCAAAAACTGGAAGCATTCCCTTTGAAAACTGGCACAAGACAGGGATGCCCTCTCTCACCACCCCTATTCAACATAGTGTTGGAAGTTATGGCGAGGGCAATTAGGCAGGAGAAGGAAATAAAGGGTATTCAATTAGGAAAAGAGGAAGTCAAATTGTCTCTGTTTGCAGATGACATGATTGTATATCTAGAAAACCCCATTGTCTCAGCCCAACATCTCCTCAAGCTGACAAGCAACTTCAACAAAGTCTCAGGATACAAAATCAGTGTACAAAAATCACAAGCATTCTTATACACCAATAACAGACAAACAGAGAGCCAAATCATGAGTGAACTCCCATTCACAATTGCTTCAAAGAGAATAAAATACCTAGGAATCCAACTTACAAGGGATGTGAAGGACCTCTTCAAGGAGAACTACAAACCACTACTCAATGAAATAAAAGAGGATACAAACAAGTGGAAGAACATTCCATGCTCATGGGTAGGAAGAATCAATATGATGAAAATGGCCATACTGTCCAAGGTAATTTATAGATTCAATGCCATCCCCATCAAGCTACCAATGACTTTCTTCACAGAATTGGAAAAAACTACTTTAAAGTTCATATGGAACCAAAAAAGAGCCCACATTGCCAAGTCAATCCTAAGCCAAAAGAACAAAGCTGCAGGAATCACACTACCTGACTTCAAACTATACTACAAGTCTACAGTAACCAAAACAGCATGGTACTGGTACCAAAACAGAGATATAGATAATGGAACAGAACAGAGCCCTCAGAAATAATGCCACATATCTACAACTATCTGATCTTTGACAAACCTGACAAAAACAAGCAATGGGGAAAGGATTCCCTATTTAATAAATGGTGCTTGGAAAACTGGCTAGCCATATGTAGAAAACTGAAACTGGATCCCTTCCTTACACCTTATACAAAAATTAATTCAAGATGGATTAAAGACTTACATGATAGACCTAAAACCATAAAAACCCTAGAAGAAAACTTAGGCATTACCATTCAGGACATAGGCATGGGCAAGGACTTCATGTCTAAAACACCAAAAGCAATGGCAACAAAAGCCAAAATTGAAAAATGGGATCTAATTAAACTCAAGAGCTTCTGCACAGCAAAAGAAACTACCATCAGAGTGAACAGGCAACCTACAGAATGGGAGAAAATTTTTGCAACCTACTCATCTGACAAAGGGCTAATATCCAGAATCTACAATGAACTCAAACAAATTTACAAGAAAAAAACAAACAATCCCATCAAAATTGGGTGAAGGACATGAACAGACACTTCTCAAAAGAAGACATTTATGCAGCCAAAAAAACACATGAAAAAATGCTCACCATCACTGGCCATCAGAGAAATGCAAATCAAAACCACAATGAGATACCATCTCACACCAGTTAGAATGGCAATCATTAAAAAGTCAGGAAACAACAGGTGCTGGAGAGGATGTGGAGAAATAAGAATACTTTTACACTGTTGGTGGGACTGTAAACTAGTTCAACCATTGTGGAAGTCAGTGTGGTGATTCCTCAGGGATCTAGAACTAGAAATACCATTTGACCCAGCCATCCCATTACTGGGTATATACCCAAAGTATTATAAATCGTGCTGCTATAAAGACACATGCACATGTATGTTTATTGCAGCACTATTTACAATAGCAAAGACTTGGAACCAACCCAAATGTCCAACAATGATAGACTGGATTAAGAAAATGTGGCACATATACACCATGGAATACTATGCAGCCATAAAAAATGATGAGTTCATGTCCTTTGTAGGGACATGGATGAAATTGGAAATCATCATTCTCAGTAAACTATAGCAAGGACAAGAAACCAAGCACTGCATGTTCTCACTCATAAGTGAGAATTGAACAGTGAGAACACATGGACACAGGAGGGGGAACCTCACACTCTAGGGACTGTTGTGGGTTGGGGAGGGGGGGAGGGATAGCATTAGGAGATATACCTAATGCTAAATGACTAGTGAATTGGTGCAGCATACCAGCATGGCACATGTATACTTATGTAACTAACCTGTACATTGTGCACATGTACCCTAAAACTTAATGTATAATAATAAGAAAATAAAATAAAAGAAGATACACTAATGTCCAACAGGTATATGAAAAGCTGCTTAACTCACTAATCATCAGGGAAGTCCATGTCAAAGCCACAATGAATATCACCTCACACTTGTTAGGATGGCTATTATTAAAAAAGTAGTAAATTTAACAAGTGTTTAGCAAGGATGTTGAAGAAACAGAATGATTATACACCATTAGTGTAGATGTAAATTGATAGAGCCATTATGGAAAACTGATTAAATTTCCTCAAAAAATTAAAAATAGAACTTCCATGTGATGTAGTAATATGACTTCTCGGTGTATGTCCTAGTAAATTGAAATAAATATATTGAAGAGAAAAAATAAATAAAAATATAGAGGAAACTGTAAAAACCTACCTGAAGCTGTATGTAAGTTCCTGAGATGATTTTACAAATTAAAGTATATAAATAATAATTTCATTTCTTGAAATAACATTTTTTCATTCCAATTTATGTCGATATAGCCCTTTCAATGTTCAAAGAAAGAAAAATCTGCATGTGTTAAATGTCTACCTGTCATACCTGTCTTGATCACTTCTTCAGCAGAGCAGCAAAAGGAAGGGAAGGAAAATTACTATCCTCCTCCTTCTGTTGCTTTTCTCTATGGATTCTACTACTCTGTCATCTGAAAATGATATCCATATTTTACACTAAGAGTTTTCATACGGAAACTGCATTGTGACATGGATACACTTTTAAACAATGGAAAATTTGAGTTTTCTATCATACATTTGGCTGCTGCTGACCAATGTTGAAATTATGACAGTATTTATAATAGTCATTTCATAGCAGTTGTTACACCAAATTGCAGGAAACTGTCTCTTCAGGGTCAAAAGGCAGTTGCATAAATCATTGCATCTATACATCTGTATTCTGTAAGAAAATATAGGGATCTGTGTTTGAAGAGTCTACCCAAGGTTAACTTGTAGGTTGGAAAACTTCGTGATAGCCTGAAATGTATTCCAAAACTTGAACAAAGGGAAAATGAGAGAAACAAGGGAAACATTTTTTAGCCCTTTCTTCCCTTCTAACACTAACAGTGATGACAGTAGCCGCTATTTTCCACTAGTCTGGAAATTTTGGTTATGTGGCTAGTGCTACTGCTGCATCTAGGATTTCACTAAACAAACACATATAGATATTGCTGTCAAAGAAATTTAATCAATTACCAGTTTTAAGATCATTGAAATTGAGCTCAACTAAGGAAATAATGGCTAGTGTAGTATGCACAGACTACACTTTCCCACTCTTCATATTGCATATGTGTATGCCTCTGTGTGTTTGTGTAATATTTCAGTAAATAATTAGCTATCAGGAATAGCTCTTTTTAAGTAATTTTGTTTATTAATTTATTTATTCATACCCAGTAACATACTCCAACTCTGCAATAAATTTGTACTGTGACATTTTATAAGTCAATATTGGAGTTTGGTAATTATAAGTATGCTCACTGTTGTACCACGACATTTTATAAGTAAATATTGGAGTTTGGTGATTATAAGTGTGCTTGCTTTTTGATGAATGTGTAAATTAGTAAAAATTTATATGTAATATTTCTGCATAAGCTTTTAAAATCTTTATTGTCTTTTTTTTACTTTCTAGATCAGCTTACATGCAAGATTTTTAAATGATTGGTAATAATAATGAATCCATGAGAATGTTCTTGACAAGTAAACTTTTGTTTACTTGGCTTCAAAATCACTTTGTAAATGATACTTCCATCAGTGGAAGTGATCAACTGATATTTGTTGCTTTTTAAAGGTACTGAGTAATTCTAGGGACTAAATTAGGCTAAGCTAATCCTGAATTTTACCCTTCAGGAATTTGCTACCTAGACAGAATAAATTTATTGTATGCAGAATTACAAAAGGGCAGATAGATATATGACCTACTGTGTTTAGGATTGTGTAGTCTCTAATCAATAGGCCAGAAAATTGTCTATGTTTTGAATTACCTGGTGAGAGAGTCAAGAAGCAAAGTGATAAGCATACAAAAGGGTACTGCATCTGTAAAGTACATGCTTCCTCATGTAACAAATCAACAATCTCTCCAAAAGATTACATAAAAATAGTTTACTTCTATATCTGTTTCAACCCAATTCAACACTTTTGATGCAATTCAAGAACTCTGAAATGTATATTTGAAAAGTAATTATCTTGTATTTATTAGATGCATTATAGTAAAGCTTCTGGTGCTCTTTAAATGGTACCATCAATGGAAACATGTGTTAATGATGAGCTTATATTTAAACCGTGTTTTTGGGTTTTTAAAACTGCACAAATCTTTGGAAGTTTGAAGTCCATACCTGCATTAGCAGCTGCATCTCCAAAGAAAAAAGCATATCCTAATTGTAACATTTGCCCAACCCAACTGAAAAAAGTACCAGGGAGAAAAAGTGCAACAGTTAATAATAACAGCCAATAATCATTGACTTTCTCACTGAACAATTGACTTCCTCACTGAATACTCATGTCAACCATAAGAGGTACAAACTATTATTATTCCTAATAAACAATGAGAAAACTAAGGTTATGAGATGTTAAATAATATGTTGAGTTCACATAGCTAGTAAGCACTGGTGCTCTTAATCCCACAATATTCACCTCTATAACATATGGCTTCCAGCTATCATTAGAGATAACTTAAAATTAAAAGGAATGTAACCTTGATAACAAATGTAAAAGAGTTGCATAAACAATTTTATTTAGTGAGAAATTTTTAATTAACAATAGAGTAATAGAATTATTTATATTCCTTTGGGTATATATCCAGTAATGGGATTGCTGGATTGAATGGTATTTCTGTCTTTATGTTTTTGAGGAATCACCACACTGCCTCCCACAATGGCTGAACTAATTTATACTACCACCAATGGTGCATAAGCATTTCTTTTTCTCCACAACCTTACCCGTATCTGTTTTTTGACTTTTTAAAAATAGCCATTCTGACATTCTGACTGGTGTGAGATTGTATCTCATTTTGATTTGCATTTCTCTGATGATCAGTGATATTGAGCTTTTTTCACATGCTCATTGGCCACGTATATGTTTTCTTTTGAAAAGAGTCTCTTCGGCTGGGCGCAGTGACTCATGCCTATAACCCCAGCACTTTGGGAGGCCGAGGCAGGCAGATCACCTGAGGTCAGGAGTTTGAGACCAGCCTGGCCAACATGGTGAAACCCTGTCTCTACAAAAGTACAAAAATTAGCCAAGCGTGATGGCGGTTGCCTGTAATCCCAGCTACTTTGGAGGCTGAGGCAGAAGAATCACTTGAACCTGGGAGGTGGAGGTTGCAGTGAGCCGAGATCGCACTACTGTACTCCAGCCTGGGAGACAAGAGGAAACTCTGTCTCAAAAAAAAAAAAAAAAAAGAAAAGAAAAAAGAAAAGTGTCTCTTTATGTCCTTTGCCCATTTTTTTATAAGGTTGTTTGTTTTTCTTTTATAAATTTGTTTACATTCCTTATAAATGCTGATATTAGACCTTTGTCAGATGCATAGTTTGTAAAAATTTTCTCCCGTACTCTAGGTTGTCTGTTTAACCTGTTAGTTTCTTTTGCTGCTCAGAAGCTCTTTAGTTTAATTAGATCCCATTTGTCAATTTTTGCTTTTGCTGCCATTGCTTTTGTCATCTTCATTATGAAATCTTTGCCCATGCCTATGTCCAGAATGGTAGTGCCTAGGTTGTCTTCCAGGATTTTTATAGTTTTGTGTTTTACATTTAAATCTTTACTCCATCTTGAGTTAATTTTTGTATATGTGTAAAGAAGAGGTCTAGTTTCATCTTCTGCATATAGCTAGCCAGTTATCCAAGCACACATGCACATGTATGTTCATTGAAGCACTATTCACAATAGCAAAGACATGGAATCAACCTAAATGTCCATCAATGATAGACTACATAAATGTTTGAAATGCTTGTTCCCTGGTGCCATAAAGAAATAGCACTTGAACATAAATTTAATTTCCTCAACAAGGCATTTTTTTTTTTTTTTTTTTTACTTTCTGCAGAAAGGGTACACTCGCCGGCAGTTTTGCTATGAGAGTACACCGAACAAAGGAGACAGGGTCATTTATAATCTTAGGCATCCACCCTACTGCTGTGTCTGGTTTCCATTGGCTGGAACAGGACCTCACATTTTGTATTTGTCCCGATTGGCTAGCAACTCAGAACTTTTTAAAAGAGGCAAAGGAAGAGGAGAATAAAGTAAGGAGGAAGTAACTTGTGGAATGCTGAGAAAGGTAAAAATGCATTCAAATAAGGAAGAGGAACAGGCTATGACCTAATGCTTGCTTGGACAAGTATAAGCATTTGCCCAGGCAAATATTTAGGCTAAATTGTGGGAGCTAAGAACATAAAGTACATTGATTTCTTTATTAAGGTTAGTAGTTATTTAAGAATGTTAGCACGTGTCTTTGAATAAATTTTGCTTCTAAGAGAAGTTACTATTTATTCCTAATTAGATGGGGAGGAAAGTCTTTGAAGAGGAACCTCTACTTTACTTTTTACAAAAAGAAACTGTGGTACATACACACCATATAATACTATGCAGCCATAAAAAAATGAGATCAGGTTCTTTGCAGGGACATGGATGGAGGTGGAGGCCATTGTCCTTAGCAAATTAACACAGAAACAAAAAACCAAATTCATGTGTTCTCACTTATAAGTGGGAGCTAAGTGATGAGAACACATGGACACATAGATGGGAAAGACACACACTGGGGCCTTTGGAGGATGGAGGTTAAGAGGAGGGAGAGGATCAGAAAAAATAACTAATGGGTATTAGCTTAATGCCTGGGTGGTGAAATAATCTGTACAAGAAACCCCCATGACACAAATTTACATGTGTAACAAATCTGCACTTGTACCCATGAACTTAAAATAAAAAAAAAAAGAGTAATGGTTTTGAGAACTAAGCTCTGATTTTCTTTTTTAAATTTTATTTTGTCCAAATTCCTATCTAAGGGGTCTAGAGAGTCAGGCCCTACAAACCATAAATTCTCATCACAGAGTGTCAGGCCTCTGAGCGCAGGCCTGCACATATACATCCAGATGGCCTGAAGCAAGTGAAGAATCACAAAAGAAGTGAAAATGGCCAGTTCCTGCCTTAACTGATGACATTACCTTGTAAAATTCCTTCTCCTGGTGCAGAAGCTCTTGTGACTCCCACCCCTGCCCACCAGAGAACAACCCCCTTTGACTGTAATTTTCCACTACCTACCCAAATCCTATAAAATGGCCCCACCCCATCTCCCTTCGCTGACTCTTTTTCAGACTCAGCCCGCCTGCACCCAGGTGATTAAAAACCTTTATTGCTCACGCAAAGCCTGTTTGCTGGTCTCTTCACACGGACACGTGTGACAAATAGGTTTTATTTAACCCTATATATTATGACTTACTCTCCAGTCTGACTCTGGAATGACATTATGTGACAAAGAAGAAAGTCAAAATATTTTACCTCAAAACATGTTTCTTTGCCATATCTTGAAATGGCCCCACAAAGCTGTCCTTTGTGAGAGAAAATTTGCATCTGTAAAAAGTCTCTATTAACACAGCTGGATCTTTTTCTTAAGATATTAACTAAGAGCCTACTACCTTTTAAAGATCTGAATAGAAAACATTTGTCATCTATTGTCTCTAAGGTCAGCCACCATAAGACTTCAAAAGAACCTTGTTCTCCACAATGTTTTATCTTAACCTGAACATTTCCTTTCTATTGATTCCTGGTCTTTAGACAAACTCAACCAACTGTCAACCAGAAAATGTTTAAATGTAGCCTGGAAGCCTCCACTTTGCGTTCTCCCACCTTTCTGGACCAAACCAATGTATTTCTTAAATGTATTTGATTGATGTCTCATGCTTCTCTAAAATGTATAAAACCAAGCTGCACCCTGACCACCTTGGGCATGTGTTCTCAGGACCTCCTGAGGTCTGTGTCATGGGCAATGGTCACTCATATTTGGCTCAGAATAAATCTCTTCAAATATTTTACAGAGTTTGACTCTTTTTCTTGACAATAATTTGGTGTCCAAAAAACGTAGGGCTTCAGAGAAGACTCAGGACCCAGAAGGAGTTGCCTGAAACCAGAGCTATGGTACCAGCTGGGGCCCATTGAAGCCTCACTGAGTTCGAGATTCTCCTCCAGTGAAAATGGTAAGTTCTCCTGAGCCCTGGACCTCCTGTTTTGGTTGAGGGTCTTTGATTTATTCTGAGCTAGTTTTTGTCCTAGGAAGTTGTTGTTTAAGGGTCCTAATTCTAGTTCAGAGATGCATTCTAAAGGGTTTTCTCTATTGCTTTTTCTCTCAGAATTAATTTCAATTTGGATTGTCTGTGTGCATTTTCGTGAGGAACTGAGCTGTCATTTTCATAGATAAATAAGAGACTGAGTATTTTTTTTTTTCAGCTCTGAAGAGAAAGGGCATTTGCTCCTCTCAGCCAAAAAGTGCTCCTGGGTGACAGGGGGTGCCTCATAGGAGTGCCTGGGGAGTTGACCCCCATTACGTGCAGCAGCCCTGCAGGGAAATCCCCAACAAAAATTAATTTTAAAAATAGCTAATACAGGAAACATATCAATCCACCACACAGAAACCCTAGGCCACAGCTCAGTTCCTCCTTTTAAGAAAAGAAAATGTGGGAAAGAAATAATCTAAGAATAAAGAGAAAACAAGGAGAATGACCCCCTTTCAAGCACTCTGTAAGTTTTATGGCATATTTAATTGCCAGAGTTTATGGAAAATTGAAGTAATTATGGTCTTTGTGCACATTTACATTGAGGAAAAAGAGCCCTAAGGTCGACTTGGGAACTATAGAGTTCCTAAGTTCTCTTTTACAATTTTCTTTTCTTCCTGCTTGAAATCTGCTGTCACTTTTCTACCGAGATGAAAACCACCATTTGGAGCTAATATGTTTTGTTTGCAAGCTGGTGAATTTATACTTATCTCATGGCTAAAGTACTAAAGTAATGCTATAGGACCTTTGTGTATGTATATTTAAAAGGCTTTTATAAATTCTATAATTTTATGTTTTATTAGCAGTTAAATTCATTTTAATTTCCCTAACACACCTAACTTTTCTCCCCATATGATGTAAATTTTGCTATCTGATCTTTACAAATTGAGTTGTTTCCTTTAATATGCAAATTTAGGGCTAGTTAGCTGACAACTCCCTAGGGTGATGCAACATGTTGTCAAGAATTTGAAAGTCTAAAATAGAAAAAAAAACAAAACAAAAAAGGAAGTCTGTTTGAATCTATAAAATGTACTTCTATCAGCATGCCAAAATACGTCTATGTATTTATGTGTTGTGTACGCAAAGTTTTACTACTAAAAATATATAAAGAGCTCTAGTTACTTGGATTGAAAATATATAAAAACACTTAAATCAGATATTTAAAAGACTAGTCAAATGCTTTTTCAAGTTCCCATCACTTAAGTATAATCTTTAATAAAAAAGGTGGCTTTAAAATTATTGGTAAAATAATACTAACAATGTCTTAAACATCGTAAGCATTTTGTTAGCATTTTTTTCAATCAAATTGTTTCACGTTTATTCCTGCAGAATACTATAAAATTTGCCATAAGGGTTATAAACTGTAAGACCCAGCCCAAGACAGGATAATCTTTGCTTGTGTATGCTTATGAAATATTTTTGGCCTAATGAAATCAGCTAAATCCTAAGTTATCGGTATAAATAGCTTTAAAATTAACCATACATTTTATTACTTAGGTAAATACCTGAAATTCACAGGTATAAAAATGATTAATAGAAAAATAACTTTGAATATTTGGCTATCACAGTTTTGTAAATCATCTACATAAACTATTAATCAGATAAATGAAATGAAATAAATGCTTGTAAACAAACGTCATAATTTAGGATTTAAGGTTATTATTTGATATTAACTATCTTGGTAATTTCCAATTTCAGAATTATAGGAAAACTTTTTTTAATGTTCTTATTAAAGGTGGAATACCTTTGTCTAATTCAAGTGTTATTTAAGGGTATTTATAAAACAAGGTAAAGGAATCAGGAAATAAGAGATGTAAAGAAAGTTAAAGATACAAAGAGGTATTTTTGGTAAAGAAGGTAAAAAGGAAAGTGATTTTTATATAAGAAAGAATCTTGTGTGGTGAATTTTTGCCCTAAAATAAATGACTAGGTTGTTAAGAAAGAGTAATATTTAGGGTAAAGCAGAAAGTTTAACTATGTTATAAGTGGTCTATGAAAGTTGTAATAAGGTTAATAAAAGGGAATTTTTAAAGGGGTTGTATAACTCAGTTGGATATAATTAAAGGGAAATTACAATAATCTTTCTAGAGATGAGTCTTTAATATTAAAAAATGCACCAATACAGAACTAAATAATTGGTTAAAACAAGATTTTATTACAAATGTTGACTTATTTTTAATGCAAGACGTTTTTAAATTTTTAAATTCTCTAATCTATCTCTTTAACATTCTTCAGATTGATTTTTTTTTTTTTTTTTGAGACAGAGTCTTGCCTGTTGCCCAGGCTGGAGTGCAATGGCACTATCACAGCTCACTGTAACCTCTGCCTCCTGGGTTCAAGCAATCCTCCTGCCTCAGACTCCCAAGTAGCTGGGATTACAGGTGTGCACCGTCATGGCCGGCTAATTTTTTGTATTTTTAGTAGAGATGGGGTTTCACCAATTGGCCAGGCTGGTCTCAAACTCCTGACATCAGGTGATCTGGCCGCCTCAGCCTCCCAAAGTACTGGAATTACAAGAAAGAGCCACCGCACCTGGCCCAGATTGATATCTTAAAAGTGCCACTCTTTCTCTTTTAAAAAGGCCTTGAATGATGGCTCTCTCCTTCAATTTTGTTGGCTTCTATAACTTTTACTAATTATCTAAAGTAAGGGAGAAACATTTTTTGAAAACAGGCAAATAAAGTATCTTTTGAACATGCCTTTTATTCTGCATGCCTTTTATAGCTCTATCTTTACATGTGTCATGTGCATGTGATATTTCACTACCAAAATACATGAAAGAGCTCTAATTGTCACAGGACAAGCTGCAGATAAAACCCCTCAGACACCGAGTTAAAGAAGGAAGGGCTTTATTTGGCTGGGAGCTTCAGCAAGACTCACGTCTCCAACAATGGAGCTCCCCGAGCAAGAAATTCCTGTCCCTTTTAAGGGCTCACCACTCTAAGGGGGTCCACGTGAGAGGGTTGTGATCGATTAAGCAAGCAGGGGTACATGACTGGGGGTTGCATGCACCAGTAATTAGAATGGAACAGAACAGGACAGGGATTTTCACAGTGCTTTTCTATACAATGTCTGTAATCTATAGATAACATAGCCAATTAGGTCAGGGGTGGATCTTTAACCAGGCCCAGGGTGCGGTGCCGGGCTGTCTGCCTGTGGATTTCATTTCTGCCTTTTAGTTTTTATTTCTTCTTTCTTTGGAGGCAGAAATTGGGCATAAGACAATATGAGGAGTGGTCTCCTCCCTTATTCCCTGCCTTTGAGAATCTCACTCAATAGTAGGAGCTCTCACTTTCATTCTTACTACCCATGTCTTCTTGCAAGACAGATCGATAGTGATTCATATAGTACACTTGTGCTGAAGCATTTTGGTGAACTAAGGTAGTGAAGCTTTTTATCATTTGAAGAAGTATGGGTAGCAAGCAAGGGAGCAGTAAGCAGGTTTCTATTACTATTGTAACTCCTATTATAAGAGTTTTAAATCTTTTTAGCACTGGGAACCATTTTCAAAACATGGCCCCAGGATCAAATCAATGCCACACTTGCATGGGCACATGTGCCAGTTTTGTTATATTTCTACCCACTGGTTGGGTATTTTGGTGTAAGCTCTATGCCCACATATCCAGTACAATCCAGTGGGGGCTCTCCAGTCCTGGTGGAACTCTGGGTGGGTCCACATGGTTTGCAACTTTGGGAATTTACTAAATGGATTTTTTTTTAGTATGGTTTGAACTCCACTAGGTGGCTGTTTTTGTAATATTATTATACAGTTTTTTGCCCAAGGCAGCTGAGTCTTCCCACAGGAAGGGTGAAGTCCTTTCCCACTCTTGCTATACCGTATTGTCTAATGGTGGAGGCTTTTAGGATCCAGATTCTCAAAAGAATCAGGGTGATTCTTTTGAGCCAGGAATTCACCAGGAACTGGGTCTGTAGGTACTAATTTTTGGGCTTCCCATGGCCATTGATCTCCCATTACAGTTCCTCTACATACATAGCATGAAGTGACATTGAGAGACTGGGCTACATGCTCAGCTAATTGCAAAAACAAATTTCTTGTTTCCTATAATTTCTGGCACTGGCACATTCAGTTTAACATAGAAGATTTGAAATACTGGCTCAGAAGAGCGTTTATAAATTTCTCCTCAAACCATGATATTTACTCGAGGATCCAGTCCAGCCCCATCGATTCCTAGGGTTACATCCTCCCCCTTTTTCCAGAGTGGATCAAGGGGGTTGGTTATCACTAGTTCTAAGTGGTTACGCTCACCACTGGTACAGAAAGGGCCACTTTTCCCTTTCTGAAGATGGACAGGATTCTTTTCATTTTTTATCCAAGTAGCCTAAATGACACAAGACCAGTATCCACATTTATTTCCACACAGTCCTAATTAATGACAAATGTACTTATTTTCTGCCATATAGCCTCTTTTTTAATTAAGAAAACCATATCCTATTTCTAACTTATTACTATTAATAACAGCACAGGCATCAAATTTCAAGATGACTTGTTTGGGCACCCCTTTTTCTTCTGTTTTGGCTAACACTTTACACGTATCATTTATGAGCCCCCACCAGTCCTCAGTCCTTAATCTTATTTTAAAAACTGTGGTCACGGGAGGCTCAGATAGGTCATAACACACATCAGGTTGGTCATTTCCTGGGCTACATACCTTGTATAGAATAAAATTATACAAACAAGCTTTTTTTTAGAGTTCCAGTACACTTATAATAACCATAAAAAAAAGGACCATAGCAACCTTTTGTCCTACCTCAGTGACTTGATGTACACACTGGGAACAGTCTCAGTCTGAGGAAGTTCAGTTGAAGTCCTTACTGAAAAAGTTCAAATTTTAAGGAAAATGAGCCCTGCGATGAGTTTTCTCATGCTTTGGCCATGCGTGGACCAATCAGCTTCTGGGTGTGACTGGAGCAGGGCTTGTCATCGTCTTCTTCAGAATCACTTTGCAGAGGTTGGCGAAGCTGCTCCCGTCCATGTACCGCTCACAGTCTACTGATGTTCAAGGATGGTCTCGGAGGTTGGGCCTGCTAGAATAAACTGAATCCAACACCTCTACACAGTTATGTTCAACTGGACTCTCTGATACCAGCAGCAAGGTGGCGGAGTTTAGGGTGTTGCAAACTTCAATGGTTATGCGGGGATTTTCACATAGCAAGCTTTAGTACTTGGTTAATCTAGCATTTGTTAACCAATGATGTCCTTTGGTAGTCATTAAACTTACCACAGCATGGGGGTCCTTTATATTCAGGTTTTGCCCAAGGGTTAGTTTATCTGCTTCTTGTGCTAACAGGGCTGTTGCTGCCAGGGACCTTAGAGTTGGGGCCAGCCTTTGGAAACCCCGTCTAGTTGTTTTGAGAGATAGGCCACTGGCCTTGGCCAGGGCCCCACAGTCTGGGTTAAAACTCCAACTGTCATTTTCTTTCTTTCTGACGCATAGGGTGTAAAGGGTTTTGTCAGGTCGGGTAGCCCCAGGGCTGCGGCCAACATGAGTTTTTCTTTTAACTCATGAAAAGCTTGTTGCTGTTGGTTGTAATAGATGTAGTTTATCCAGTCTATATTTTTATTAACTGTCATCCACCAAAATATTGACTAAAATCCTGCTGCTATTGGATTTCAAGCTTTAAATTGATCTGGTATTCTCCATGGGACTCCAATTGTGTCTAAATGGATGTGAGAGTCAAAAGATCCATAAGGGGCTTCTCTCACTTTATGACATCTTATTTTTCCTCCCTCTGGTTGATGAAATGCCAGGGTGAAAGGGATAGCCAATTGGACTAAAGTATAAGTGCCACTCCAGTTATTCGGCAGAGTGCCCAGTAAAGGTCCACCACAATACCACCACACATCCACTCGGGGATGAACAGGGGCTGACTGATTGATAAGCTCTAGAAAATTCTTAAGCTCACTGCATGACTTCAGGTCTCCAAGGAACGCTAAGTTTCCTCCCTGTCGTGAGAGACATGAAGTGAACTTAGTGTTGGGAGACGGAAGCTGGATGGCCTTTGGAGGCTGACCCACAGGGTGCTGCACTTCAGGATATAGCAGAGAGAGAGCTTGGCACAACTTGTTACTCCAGGCTGTAGAATCCTGGAAAAGAGCTACATGGAGCCCACGCCTGGTTGACTGGAGGACCACCCTAGTGGAAAGGGGACAATCTAGGCCTCTGGCCTGCCATGTGCACAAGCATAACAACTCCTTTTGTTTAATGTGTGGATGGAATATTTGATCCATTCCAACCAGGCATTTGAGTCTAGGCATCCTTTCTTAATTGCCAAAGTTTGTTTTAAGTCTTTAACTTCTATGATCCTCCAGTAAAATGAATGTATGATTTTAGGAAATTATAAAAACCAGTTAGGGCAGTCCAACCTTGCTCTTTAGTGCTCCGCAGAACGTTGGACCAACTATGGCATAAAAGCTCTATGTTGGGGGCCAAGACTCCTGGTTGACACTGGAGTCTTTATCGAAATTTCCCCAGATTAAGTGGTCCTAATTTACTAATGCCCAGTCTGAGGAGAGTCAGGAGGGACAGAGGTACTTTTTGAAGTAGAGAGCTGTCTTTGACTTGGCAAGTCCCCACGGGGTATAACAAGGCAAGCATTAAATGCAATAGTTTGAGGCAAAATTGACTTCATTATGTTAATAACTAGATGGTCAGCAATAGAGCAAGGAAAGAAGAAAGAGTAATAGAATAGATGAAAGAGTTAAATTTTTCTTAGCTTTAGTTTGGTAGGGTTTTCCTCTGGGACTATGGCCCACGACACTGGAGGGGGTGGCACTTTCTTGACTCGGTTGTGATGAGTCCATCCTTTTTTCACTGTACAAACAGCAGTCTCTTTAGCAGCACAAGGTAGGGTCCTTCCTAGGCTGGCTTGAGTTTCCTTTCTTTTCACCCTTTGATGAGAACGTGATCTTCAGGCTGGTGCTGGTTTACTGGAAATTCTAGAGGTGGTACACGTGCTAAAGGACTTTTAGTTTTGAGTGAAAGGAAAGTGGAAGATAAACTAAGTATATAATTTTTAAGAAATTGACTTTTTGTTTTAAGTGTGGGAACATCAGCAGTGGACTTTATAGTCCTTGGTGCCTTTCTACTGAGAAATTTCCTTTAGCACCTATTTTTTATTAGTTTTTAGACCAAAGAAGCCAAACACCATTTTATATTTGACAATGCTTCTTGTATGATTTTTATACCAGATAAGCTAAATTTCACCTTTATATTACTGTGCTATTAATGTTAAACTTAGTTTTAAAAAAACTTTGTATACATATTTATTCAATTTTTAATGTTGGACCATAAGGTAAGATTTTTATAGACTCTTTTTAACCTTTTATAATCTTTTTTAAAGAGCAGGTTAGTGCTTTAAGAAAAACCTGTTGTATTTTTACTTTAATGTCCAGTTCACAGAAAAACTGGGTGATACCACTTTAGCTAATATGTTTACACACAGAATTTTCCTTACAATTAACATTTTAAAACTTGCTTAAACCTTCAAAACAGTATTTTTTTAACCTTTTAATGTAGGTAAAAATCCACATTCTTATGCCTCCTTATCATCCTTTTACCAAAGGTATATTTTACTTTCCTTATACACTTTGAACATAAACTGTTTCTTCAGTATTACTCAGGAGGCCTTATTAGTTTTAAATTTTACAACATTTCTTGCATACTTTTTTTATAACATTTTTCTCTTTCATGACTTTCACAGACAATTCTTCGACATGCCTTAACTTTCTGACTTATTACAAACATTTCTTTCTTTAAACAACCAGTTAATTTATTTCAGGACAAGAATTTACCATGTAACACTCTTTTTACATAAATTCTACCCTCCCTTCCCCCACTTTTTTTTTTCGAAGAGGATAACCATTCTTTTCCAAAGCGAATTTCCTTTATGTCTGTGGACTAGACTAAGGCCACAAGATTAGAAGTTACTATAATACTTGTTACACTGTTAACTTTTAGCAAACTTTACTTTTGTTGAAAACCTTGTAAGTTTGGGATTTCAATTATCCTTTGCTATGAATAAGACCTTGTTTAGTCCAAATTAACTTAGAATTGGTATAGATGGCTTTTTTTTCCCCTTCAATTACCCGGGAGGAACCATAGATCGTCCTGTCCTGAAGGGAGTTCCTCCTAGGTCTGGTCGGACCTTTGTATGGTAATTAAGATTTAGATCCCCTGTTAGGAAACCTGCTGGGTTAAGAGAATTTTCAGTGGTTAGTGTTAAATCATCCTTTTCTTTTCTTTTCTTTTTTAGGATATTTCTGAACTGGTGAGGTGTGCTCACAATGACGTTTCCTCTAAAAGTTATTTTTTTTACTTTCTTCTGTTAGCAAAGCTGTTGGCGCTGCAGATTGAATGCATCTGGGCCATCCGTGGGTTACTGGGTTAAAGATTTTTGATAGGAAGGCCTCAGTGCTTTCGGATATGCCCTTGTTTACACTGACAACAAAGTGGTATTAGAGTGTTACAGGGTTACGGAGAATACCTCTAATTATCAATTATAGGTTTTAAATTTACCTTGGCTTTTAAAGGAATAGGGTACACTGTTTTTTTCTTAACTACTTGTATATTTCTCTCTTTCTCTCTTTGACTTTCTGTCTCTCTCTCTTTGACTTTCCTTTTACCTCTGTCTCTTCCTCTCTGTCTGCCTCTCTCTTTCTCTCTCTCTTCTTGACTCCCTCTTTGTCTCTCTGTCTCTTCCTCTCTGTCTTTTCCTCTTTTTCTCTCTGTCTCTTTCCTCTCTCTCTCTCTCTCTGCTGGTCTTTCTTTGCCACTGCTAGCTGCTTATGCTGCTGTTCTCTCAACCACTGTGTGTGGGGGAGGGTCTAAAACTAGCTGTAACCAAGTGTCTATGTACGGGAACTGGTCTGGTTACCCTGGCTTATGGGTTACCTTGTGCCATACCTTTGAAACAAGGGACCTGTCCAGCCTTCCTTCTGATGGCCAACACACCTCTAATGCTGGCCAGTCTATTTCACACAAAGTTCTAAATTTTCCTGGTGTCATAGTAACACTGTAATCTCCCTTAAATCCTTTCTTGAAATTTTTCAACATAGTTCCTAGTGGGGTGGGCTTACTTGGTGCCTGACCCATGCTTCTTCGAGACAAAATACCAGGCTCGCACCACACGCATGCCACAAAACAAAGAATGGGTGAAAAGGGCACACACACACTTTTACAGTTTACATCAAACCAAAACCAAAACCAAAATCAGAGTATCCAGAAATCCAAGCCAGGTCAAAACCAAAACTAAATTATCAAGCAATCCAAGTCAAGTCAAAAACAAAAACCAAAGTGCCAGTACAGGCACGCCGTGGGTGATCAGACCACGCTTCCACTCAAATGGAGTGGGCAAGTTCCAAAGACTAGTCTTACCAAGTTTCAAATGTCTGGACTCCAAGTGCCAGTTCCTTTCTGGTGTTCAGCCACTGCGTTGATCCTCCACGGGGGCCTGCCACGTGCTGCTCTGGTGAGGCGTTCCACCGGGGCAATTGCCTACCTGGGAGCACTCTCAGGATCTGTGTTGCTCAAGCTGGCCTCCGCAGGGATGCTCCACAGGGCAGGCCTAAGCTGCCTAAGAGGCTGCCTCGACCGTCCATTAATCACCTCGCTTCCTGGTCAGGGAACCAAGAAATGTAGCAGGACAAGCCACAGACAAAACCCCTCAGATACCGAGTTAAAGAAGGAAGTGCTTTATTTGGCCGGGAACTTCGGCAAGACTCAGGTCTCCAACAACTGAGCTCCCCAAGTGAGCAATTCCTGTCCCTTTTAAGGGCTCACAACTCTAAGGGGGTCCGTGTGAGAGGGTCATGCTAGATTGAGCAAGCAGGGGGTATGTGACTGGGGGCTGCATGCACCAGTAATTAGAACAGAATAGAACAGGATGGGGATTTTCACAGTGCCTTTCTATACAATGTCTGTAATCTATAGATAACATAACCGAGTAGGTCAGGGGTGGATCTTCAAACAGGCCCAGGGTGCGGCGCCGGGCTGTCTGCCTGTGGATTTCATTTCTACCTTTTAGTTTTTACTTTTTCTTTTTTGGAGGCAGAAATTGGGCATAAGACAATATGAGGGGTGGTCTCCTCCCTTACAATCAAGTAACTTTTAAAAAAGTAAGTGCTTATCATATTGGTAGAAGTTAGCTCAGCTGCCTTTTAATTCACATAACCTTGGTAATCTTTGGTAAAATTAATTTGGTAAATTTAATCCTAAAACTCTCCTGTAATTTAAAAATCTTTGAGTCATATTAAACCCTCAGGATTTTTTCCCACTGGAAATTTGGGTTACTAAAAAGTTAAAATAGTAGAAGCATAAAATATGCCTTTGGTAAAAATTTTGTAAATACAAGGATGTCAATTTTCAAAAAAAGTTAGTCTTTTTTTGGTTAAGAAACTAAGAGTTAGGCCAGGCGTGGTGGCTCACACCTGTAATCCCAGTACTTTGGGAGGCTGAGTTGGGCGGATTGCCTGAGGTCAGGAGTTCGAGACCAGTTTGGCCAGCATGGTGAAACCCCATCTCCACTAAAAATACAAAAAAATTAGCTGGAAGTGGTGGCATGCACCTGTAATCCCAGCTACTTGGGAGGCTGAGGCAGGGGAATTGCTTGAACCAGGTGGAGGTTGCAGTGAGCCGAGATCATACCATTGCACTCCAGCCTGAGTGACAGAGCGAAACTTCGTCTCAAAAAAAAAAAGAAGAAAAAAAAGAAATGAAGAGTTGCTTTATAATGAAGGAAATTATACAGATAAAACAAAATAAATTTAAAAAAAAAAAAAAACAAGCCAGGGCAACAAAACTCTGAGTCCTGTGGTTACCAAGACAATAGTCCATATGGGGAAAGGGTAAAACAAAGTAACTATTTAAAACCAAAGTATGTAATGTAAAGGAATTGTTCCATCTTGTAGATTGGTATCATCCAGCTGCTTTAAAAAAAATCTTTACTATAGTGGATTGTAAAAATAACCACTTTAAAAACAAAATTCTTAATTTTAAATGCTACAGAATATAAGACCTTGTTTAGATTAATGCAGGACCCACAGCTCATCACTTAACCATCACTGAGTATATTTGTTCCAAATTAACAGGGGTTTATTCCTAAGAAAGTGATCAGCCTAGTGAGCCAGATAATGCCATTGTAAGGTCTGTTTGCCCTGAGAAGGGGACTGCCCAACTCTCCCTATAAAATACTAAGTGAAGCACCCCAGATTAAGCAGTTGATATGCTTCATATGCAAGCCATGTTGGACTAGCTTTATGATAAGTCGGATATCTTCCCACCAAATGTGCCTATTACCCAGGTCATGGTAAATTTTGGGGTTAAGGGAGCCCATTTTACATGGGCTCTCCTCCCACAGAATAATAGGACTGTTTAAGAAGCCTTATCAAATTTGCTGTCCCTCATCAGTCTTACAGATGCAACTGCCTGTGGGAACCCAAACCCTTTTCACCAGAAAATGTAAAATGGTCTGGGGGTAAAAAAGGGTTACTGAGACCGGAACATAAAAACATACAGGCTCATAGAATTATAAAATTAATATTTATATATTAATATATTAATTATTATTTATTAATTAAGATAATAATTATTATTAATTAATATTATATTAATTAACTTAATATATTAAGTTTAAACAAGCTTTATATAAGGTAGTTGTAACCCCTTTACTAAAAGTCTTATAAAAATGGGTACTATATCTAACTTACACGGTTAGATGTTTCCCCATCTAGCAGTGTAAACTGAAGGCATATAAATCTGTTCTTTTAAGAAATGTTTAACTGCACATGCTAAATGGAAACTAGTAAGTTGCCTAAGTGCACAGAATATAGGGTAAGAGCTGGAGTGCTAGTTGGGACAAATCCTCCACTGCATAGCCCTTTATGTGGAGCTTTTATCGGGGCTGTTGGCAAAAACTGTGAGTACCTTTCAATGACAATGACTGAACTGGAGAATTTCTACTTAATGGGGCATTTACTGCCTTGCTATGAAATATTAACTGAAGCTACCCCTATGCTAATGAAAAGAATGTTTCCCAAAAGAGTGCCATGATAAAATAAAAATGGTTTATATAAAATCTTGTTACCTAATAAGCAGAGAGCCTCTTTCCTAGGACTAATTGTGAGGAGCTGCTAAATTCTACAGTGCCTAATAGTTCTCAGGAGCTGTTTGGTTTGTAAATTGCATTTCAAAGGTATACAAACATCTTGTTTTAAAAGCTGCTACTCTGGTTAAAGAAAGCTCAAGAGAATCTTTTTCTTTTAAGTTATTTGGGTACAGTATGTCTTTGTAAGAAAATGTACCTTTCTGAGCTCTCCAAAATTTAGATTGAAATTTTATGACATTATAGTTGTCTGCATAAGTTCAGTAATAGTAAAAACAAACAAACAAAAAACAACAAAAAAAACCACAAACACAGGTTGAGCGCGGTGGCTCACACCTGTAATCCTAGCACTTTGGGAGGCTGAGGCAGGCAGATCACGAGTTCAGGAGATCCAGACCATCCTGGCTAACACAGTCAAATCCTGTCTCTACTAAAAATAAAAAAAATTAGCAGGGCGTGGTGCCATGTGCCTGTAATCCCAGCTACTCGGGAGGCTGAGGCAGGAGAATCTCTTGAACCTGGGAGGTGGAGGTTGCAGTCAGCCGAGATGGCACCACTGCACTCCAGCCTGGGTGACAGAGCGAGATTCTGTCTAAAAAAAACAATTGGAGACCCTGGTTATTTTACCAAGACTTAAACTAAAATAGCCTGTTTTTAGGCAAAGTTCCAGCAAAGCCAACTTAAAACGAATCTATATGGTCAATCAATTCTCAATGTATTTTATGCAAATAATCAGGCAAGCATAATAAGCCTAAAACTTACCTTGCACACAAATTGGCCTTGCTATAATTTTATCTTTAAAAAATAAAGGCAGCTAAAAAAATACTTTCAAGGGAAAAACGTAACACTTAATACTAGATTTCAGCCCTAACTTTTAGGAGTATAGATTAAATCATTATAATTTTTCCTCATATTTTTAGTTGGTGCCCTAATGGAATAGGTTTCCTTTTCTGTTCTGACATAGCAATTATTCTTTTTTTTTTTTTTTTTTTTTTGAGATGAAGCCTTGCTCTTGTCCTCCAGGCTGGAGTGTGATGGTAGGATCTCGGCTCACTGCAGCCTCCACCTCCTGGGTTCAAGCGATTCTCCTGCCTCGGCCCCCCTGAGTAGCTGGGATTACAGGCGCCTGCCACCACTTCCAGCTAATTTTTGTATTTTTAGTAGAGACGGGGCTTCACCACGTTGGCCAGGCTGGTCTAGAACTCCTGACCGCAGGTGATCCACCCGCCTCGGCCTCCCAAAGTGCTGGGATTACAGGCGCCCGGCCTCAATTACTCTTATAATTGTCAAACTATAAATGTTATTTATCTCTCCTTGTTTTACTTCCAAGGAAACCAAAGCCATGGTATTCTAAAGACCAGAGATATGAATCTCCCTCATTTGGCATCCCACTGGGCCCAGATCTGTTTCACTGCTAATGCTCTGCTACTAAAACCTTACAAGCTGCCTCCCTCTAGGCCCAGGGACTATCGTGGAAGAGATGGGTGCATAATATTGTAAGGGTCAGTTTTGAGGGATAAAACTAGGTCAAGGTCAAACTCTCCAAATCTAAAAGGGGGTACAAAAATGCCTAAATATCTGGTAAAACAAGTTTAATTGCCTTCTAAACTATCATGTGTCACTTTTGCATCCATCACGACCATAAAAATTTTCTGCTTACTATAGAATTAGAAGGAAATATTTACTAACAAGTAAAATAACAGGATAAAAATACCTTGTAACAAAGCCTCCTGGATATAACACTCTCAATTATGAGTTGTGAAGATAAATATATCTATATCTGTATAGATATAGATATGTTTAATTATTTTTCAGAACAATGCTTATGTTTTATATAGCTAATTGCTAAAAGTCTGTAACAAAAACCAAGCTTATAGTAGCTCAACACATAGAAGTTAAAAATAAGTGTCTTGTAACTTTGCCTTTTGGTTTTGTTGTTGGCTTTTTTACTTAAAATAATAATTTTAAGAAGTAACAAATGCCTGTCCACATCCATTCCTAGCTGGCCTAGAACAATTAATTGGCTATAAGTCTTTTGACTCTTAAGGCTCTCAGCCATAGGGAGGCCTGCTGAGGGACAAAAAGAAATGATACTGTAGAATTACATGACTTCTCCTGTGACAAAGCCTTCTTTTCTCTCCCAAATACCAGTATATGGTGCAATACAAAAGTGGTGGGAAAAATAGATTTTTCTACTGTTAGCAAGTCTTTAACAATTCAGACATTGAGGACTGGGTGTTTCTTGCAATTGATTAATACCCTCCTCAGGTTGTTATAACTATAGAGATAAATTGGCTAGAAGAGACACTAAATTTATTGGATTCTGATTTAATGTCACTCCTACAATCCTCAAATAAGATTTATCATAAAGTTCAAATAACCCTTAATAAAGGGGTTGAACACATTGTGAGTTTGATCAAAGAATATAATAATGCATACAGGGGATTTTCTGGCAGATTGGGTTGTTTACTGCCCTCTGATTCTACCTATAACCTTGGACACTCAATCTTCACTATCTTTATTATATTTCTTACTATATTAGCATTATACAACTCTTGTAAATGTTATGCCAGATACAGCAAAAGGAAAAGGCACAATTAAGGACTCGGATCATGATAGCTCGCAAAATACATCTGGCCCGGGAATTTTTTTTGTTTGTTTTTACTAAACCCTAGGCTTGACTCCATCTCACCCCTTAAACAAATGGTTATTATATTGGTTCAGACCATGTCCTCCCCCATGATCCAAATAGCTAATATTTATTTATTTAGTTAGTTATCTATTTTTTCATACAGAGTCTTGCTCTGTTGCCTAGGCTGGAGTGCAGTGGCACGATCTCGGCTCACTGCAACCTCCGCCTCCCAGGTTCAAGTGATTCTCCTGCCTCAGCCTCCTGAGTAGCTGGGATTACGGGTGCATGCCACCACGCCCTGCTGATTTTTTTGTCTTTTTTTTTTTTTTTTTAGAGACGGGGTTTCACTGTCTTGGCCAGGCTGGTCTTGAACTCCTGATCTTGTGATCCACCTGCCTTGGCCTCCCAAAGTGCTGGGATTACAGGTGTAAGCCACCGCACCCAGCTTAATATTTAAAAGTATTACCATCAAATCAGAGAGCTCTAGGAACGAGCCTTCCTAGTGCCAGGAAACCTTGCCAGATGGCCAAACCAGACAACTCTAGGAATGAGCCTTCCTAGCACTGTCGGACCTGCTGCTGTTTGTTGGCCTGAACATTTGTCCAAGAACAGGGCACTGAGGACTAAGCTCTGATTTTTTTTTTTTTTTTTATCATGCCCAAATTCCTATCTGAGGGGTCTGGAGAGTCATGCCCTGCAAACCACAAATTCTCATCAGATGGGTTTTATTTAACCCTATATGTTGTGACTTACTTTCCAGTCTGACTCTGGCATAACATTATGTGACAAATAAGAAAGTCAAAATATTTTACCTCAAAACATGTTTCTTCGCCATATCTTGAAATGGCCCTGCAAAGCTGTCCTTTGTGGTGGAAAATCTGCATCTGTAAAGAATCTCTATTAACATAGCTAGATCTTTTTCTTCCAGGCCCTTCCAATCCTAAAGAGATTAAGCAAGAGTCTACCACCTTTAAAGATTGGAATAGGAAACATTTGTCATCTATTGTCTCTAAGGGCAGCCACTGTAAGATTTTAAAAGAACCTTGGTCTCCACAATGTTTTATTTTAACAGGAACATTTCCTTTCTATTGATCCCAGGTCTTTAGACAAACTCGACAAATTGTCAACCAGAAAATGTTTAAATTTACCTATTGCCTGGAAGCCCCCACTTTGAATTGTCCCACCTTTCTGAACCAAACCAATGTGTTTCTTAAATGTATTTGATTGATATCTCATGCCTCTATAAAAATATGAAACCAAGCTGCACCTTGACCACCTGGGACACATGTTCTCAGGACCAACTTCCCGAGGGCTGTGTCACGGGCCATGGTCACTCATATTTGGCTCAGAACAAACCTCTTCAAATATTCTACAGAGCTTGACTCTTTTTGTTGACAGTATAAACCCAAAACAAGTGAAGATCACGATTTGAGGCCAGTATAAATTGTATAAGAACCTTTTTTCTAATCACGAGATGAAAGAAAGCTGTACCATGGATGGTTGGATATTTGCTATGCTTTTCATATACCTAACATGAGAAAGCTAAATATTTTTAGCTAAATATTTTTATAAATGCTAATAATATATGCCAGATTATCCTTGTTCATGGCCTTACTTTCAAGCTGAATTAGACTTGCCTTGATGGTATCTATAGAGGCAAGACAAAGTCATAATTTCTTACCCCTAATACACATAAAACACGGTATTAAAAATCATGCCAAACATTTAGTAAGCTGAAAGTACTCAATTTTACGTGTAGAGTATGTGTTAGCAGTTTCTACGAGGCAAAAGCTATGTTTTTTGATACCTAGGATAGAACCTTTTCCCCAAATCAGCTCAGTTATTCTGCTTCTGAAAATACTGACAATAGAATACAATCATCTTTCCCTCCCCTAATCCAAATACAAATTTTAACATTTCATAATTGATTTCACTGAAATCGAGGAACTGGTAGGTAGGGACTAACAGAGCAAGATGGGAGTAACCATTTTGAATAAAAAAGAACGCTAAATATTCTAATCAGAAATAGAATTGCCATCCTACTGGAGCCATTTTGACTGTCTCATAATGTCCTGCTTAGATTATTGTTTATCCCCAAATATTTACTATTATGTGGGTTTGATTTTGATGGTGAAAATATGATATTTGAAGCAAAATAATAAAGGCAATATAATTAGTAACTGTGAATTGGACCATAATAGGAAAAGATCATAATAGCATGAGATCATTGTATTAATATTCTGAAAATTCCAGCTATCATTATTGATGACCTACATACATAATCTGTACAATAAAAATTTCTATTTGCTTCTTAGGAACAGACTATAATATTGAATTTCTTGAGAAATTTCTTAAGTGGTAATGTTTCAACAGTCTACAAATATCAAACATATTCATAGCATAGCTCTCTACTAAATCAATGATCTCTAGTGACATGGACAGAAATTTTATTCTTTTTTTTTATAGTTACATATCATAATGTAAACATTTTGTAAAGATCTCTTGGAGGCATGTAAAATCTAAAATACAAAGGTTAAAAAGTGGTTTGCAAACCATGCAATAAAGCTTTTACTAAAAACTAGGTAAAAACAAAATTCTCCCTCTCTCTCTGTTTCAGATGTTCAATAGCCATGCATGGCTAGTGGCTACTGTATTTGGATTGTGTAGATATAGGATGTTTCCGTCATTGCAGAAAGTTTTATTAGACAGTATTGCCTTCATCCCTCCATTTCCCCTTTAAAAAGAGCAGATCATAGGTAATATACTAAAGTTAACTTTTACACTTCAAAAAAGTTTATAAAGTCTTCTCAAGTGAGATTTAGTGTAATTTACAAATTAACATATTTAAATGCAAAGACTTTTTTTTTTTTTTGAGACACGATCTTACTCTGACACCCAGGCCGAATTGCAGTGGCTCAATCACAGCTCACCGCAGCCTCAACAGCCACCCCAGCCCCCACCCCGGGCTCAAGAGATCCTCCCACCTCATTCTCCCAAGTAGCTGAGACTACAGGTGTGTGCCATTATGTCTGGCTTTTTTTTTTTTTAATTTTGTTTTTGTAGAGATGGGGTTTTGCCATGTTGCCAAAACTGGTCTCGAACTCCTAAGCTCAAGCAATCTGCCCTCCTTGGCCTCCCAATGTGCTGGGATTAGAGGGACGAGCAATTGTGCCAGGCCTGAAGAAGTTTCTCTATGTCTCTTTTTCTTCCGTGCTCCAAGTAAGAGAAAATTTGGCATGTATTGAAAATGTAATGTCAATAACATTGTCAGCATCCAAATAAATTATTTTAAACGTGCATGAAAGCAGTAAGACACTAAGCATATATTTTTCCTGCTGAGTAGTTTTTGTTCTCTTTTATTTGAAGTGTTAAGGATTAAACTTACCTTCAGAAAATTAAAACTTTTTTAGCCTACTAAGATTAGATAAAGTAATTGATTAAATTACAAAATGTATTAGATGTGATGATGGTAGTAATCTGCTTATTACACTGATTGGTCATCCCTGAATATACACATTCTAATGGAGGAATTGGGCTTTTCCTTACACACAAGTATTTTCATAAAATTAATTTTTACCTGTACAACCAGATAGTCCAGTTAAAACTGTCAGGGTGCAATTCTTCATGATAATTCTAGTCATCCTGTGACATTTGTCCTGGACTGTCATTTCAAATATATATATTTTTATATTTAGAAAAATATAAATTTTCTTACAGATATACTAATCTTTAATAGTTGATTTTTCTTGTAAAAATGTAAACAAAAACTAAAAAGAAATGTAAAAATTGTGTTTAAGTGAATAAAAGGGGATTATTGAAAACTCAGTTTCATATTGAAAGTATTTTTTTTTCTTTTTCAAATAGTTTTATTGACATATGCTTGTATACAACAACAGCCTTGGAAGTTAGAGGCCCCTCCAGGGGAGAGGGTAGATTTGCCTGTTTCGTGATCAGCTTAATAAGAACATCTCTCTCTAGGCAAAGGGTGGGCAGGTTTGCTAGCAGTCCCCTTTCAAAGACTGGGGGTTCCTAAACTTAAGTTCTCTCAGCTGTGACCCAAACCCACTGTGTGTGCACCACTCACCTGGTCTGATCTACCTCTCCTCCTTGGGACTTGAGGGAGCAAGGGAAACTGATGTCAGTGAAGCTCACGCTGCCTGCTGTGCTGACTCCTGACTCTAACCCAGGACTCTCTGTCATTTTGCCAGCCTCCACCAAACTGTGACAAGCTAACTTGTAGCTTGCAGGCTGGGTAGAATCTCAGACCTTACATGGTTCTCGAGAAAACATGACAAGTAAGAGCTAGTAGATATGTCCTGAGAAGTCACAAACAACCCAACCCTGGGCGTGGGGGAGAGGCAGAGTGGGCAAAAAGGTGGAAGATGAAGGTGTGGGAGCTGTCGGAAACTGGGAACAAAACACATTTTCTATTGTAACAACTAATCCATTTCATTTTGGGCCAGTTAAATCTGAATTTCAAAGTAGAGGATGGGTTAATATTATTCATGGTCAAAATCAAAACAACTTAAGACACAGGTTCTTCAGAATAAAATGAATACGAGCTTTATTAATCTTCATCTTGCTTTTCCCAACTGATGTCAGTTCAAAACAGACTGCGCATTAAAAACTTTCCCAGCCAGGGTCGTGGCTCACGCCTGTAATCCCAGCACTTTGGGAGGCTGAGGCGGGAGGATCACGAGGTCAGGAGTTCAACACCAGCCTGGTCAACATGGTGAAACCCCGTCTCTACTAAAAACACACAAAATTAGCTGGGCCTGGTGGCTCACGTCTGTAATCCCAGCTATTCAGGAGGCTGAGGCAGGAGAATTGTTTGATCCCGGGAGGTGGAGGTTGTAGTGAGCCGAGATCACGCCATTGCACTCCAGCCTGGGCGACAGGGCGAGACTCCAGTCTGAAATAAATAAATAAATAAATAAATAAATAAATAAATAAAATAAAATTCCCACTAGTCAGTGGAACTGTTCTCAATCTTAAAGCCACCACCCCTTTGTTCTTGCTTTGTTTCACAATCCTAATCAACAAATAAAACTTTTTGTCAAAACTAAATGAAAACTGACCTGTTTGTCTTACACTCCCCACACACCCTCACTTCCCACTCGGCCACACCCCCCACCAACCGTTCACGCCCCTGTCCCCAAACCCCAGAACCCCACCACTTCTATGGCCTCCACTCATTGCCTGCTAAGAAAAGCGCATAAAGCGTGCCCAGAAGAATGAGGAGACTCCCCTTCGTAGAAAGTAATCAAAACATAACCAATTAAGTGAACTGCCACTTTCTGCATCTTGATTATTAAGGCGATGGAATTATATTTTGAAATTACATGGTACACTACTGAGTCCAGTCTCTAGCTATTCTGCCATACTTCCTCCTATCCCGTATTTCCGTTAATGTTGATGGTAAATTCCGTTGGTAAATTTGATCTTGGGTGGTTTGAATAGGTAGTCGGAGGGAAACTGGATATTTAGGAAGAAGACCCCTCCCAGGTAGGAGCTGTAGTTGGGCCTCGTTATGGTGGCCTGCCAGTGGAGCGTATCGTCCCACACTGGCCCTGCTGAGCAGTGGGGCTGGGGGTCGCGGGCCAGGTCGAGGAACTCCTTGTGGATGAGCTTTAGGGCCATAGTCCGCAACCCTTGGCGGCCAGTCCTCGGCACCGGGCCTGGAGCCTGGTAGAGGGCAGCGGTGGCGATCCCTGGGTGTGATGGGCAGCAAAGGTATGCCTCGGCAGATGAAGGGGCTGAGGGCCGGCTCCGGGGTCGGCGGGGGCGTCGGGGGAATCGGACGGTGGCGTAGAGGGGGACTGACCACGGTAAGCGCCGGGCGCTCCACCACACGCGATGGCCTGCAGGATGCCTGTGGCTTATGGTGACCGAGGCCGCGCTGTCCGGCGTTGGAGATTCTGTGGTTTGGAGCCGCTGCTCCTCTTGCTGGGGGCACCCTGCCCCAGCGGCTAGCCCCGACTGCCCACATCCGGGCGCTGGACACCCGCGCTGATCCGCTCTGTGAGCTCAGAGGCCAATGGGGCCTCTAGCCACCCCCACGCCTTGTGACGCTGACTGACGCGCTGCGCAGCGTTGCCAAGGGCCGTGGCCATGGGAGCGGGGTGGGGCTGGAAAGGAAGGTGAAAGGTTGGGGGGAGGGGCGGGGCAGGATGTTCTGACTCCGTGCCTGTGCCTGGGCCGGCAAGTAGGACCCCAGGCACTGCCGTTCGCCCAGAGTGACCTCAAGAAATAGGAGCATTTCAATGAATGCCTCTCTGTCCCTTACCCACAGTCATCTTCCCTTCACAGTTTACCTCAGAGGCCTTCTCCTGCCCTCCCTTCTCTCACCCCTTGTGTATTTCCAGAGACATTCTCTTGTATAAATAACTTTAGTAGATTTACTATCAATATAATACTTTTTAAAGTAACTTTTGATAATGTTTTCGTAAATTTATTTTTAATGAAGGTTTAAGGCCTTCAAAAAATTCAATTTGGAGCTAAAACAACTTCAATCGTTGAGGAACTCCTGACAATAAGAAGAAAGGGAGGGAAGGAAGAAAGGAAACCAGTAGTCCATCTGGCATATATGAACTCTTCAGTTATTGTTGTTTATAAAAATGATCTTTTTTAAAAAAAAATAATGGTTCGAATAACAAGCATAACTGCGGAACAGAATGTCTCATTCTTGAGGCTTTGCAGTACTAATACTGATTCACATGAAACCTTCACTTGCTTATATGTGGGAATGTAAAGCCAAATAAGTACCTTCAAAATAGGTTGGCCTGTCAGCCATATCAATTCCTTTCCATGAATTAAGTAATAATTCAATAAGGAGTTCTTAAGTTTTGGTAAGAAATTATAGTATATAAACTAGGTCATAGTTTTATTTATAAGATACTGGGTATCCTTCAGTTATGAAAATTTCTTGCTGCAAAATTAGTTAACTAACATACCTATTCAACCAACTTGTGAAGGCAAGATAATTATTTGACAGTACTTTACAAAGGTGAGAATGTAGATATAGAAGAGTGGATCTTCTAATAGTAGGTTAAAATGTCTAACTAATTGAAAGGAACTTTCCCAAATCTGTCGGGTTATATATTACCACAGAAGAACAGGGTTTGTGGGCTTCTGAACAAATGAGTTATTCCTGTTACTGTGGTGAAATATCAAATTTTCTTTTTGTTCATTTATTTTTCTTGTGCAACAGTTTATTCTTCCTAGGAGACCAATGAGAATAACAAGGGATAGAGATCAATTAAAAACAAATCTCTGCAACTACATGTGTGCTAGTATTTTATATTATATTTTCAGTAGTTTTAGTTTATATTTTTTATTTCAATAGCTTTTGGGGTACAAGTGGTATTTTGTCACTTGGAAGAATTATATAGTAGTGAATTCTGAGATTTTAGTGCATCCATCACCTGAGTCGTGTACCTTGCACCTGATGTGTAGTTTTTTAGCCCTAGGCCCTCTCTCATCTTCCCACTTTTGAACCTCGAAAGTTTATTATATCACTCTGTATATATTTACATATTCATATCTTAGCTCCTACTTATAAGTGAGAACATATGGTTTTTGGTTTTCCAATCCTGTGTTACGTCACTTAGAATAGTGGTCTCCAGCATTATCCAAGTTGCTGCAAAATGCATTATTTCATTCCTTTTAATGGCTGATAGTATTCCATGGTGTATATAAGCCACATTTTCTTTATCCACTGATTAATTGATGGGCACTTAGGTTTATTCCACATCTTTGTAATTGCAAATTATGGTGGAATAAACATGTAAGTGCAGGTATCTTTTTGATGTGACTTATTTTCCTTTGGGTAGATACCCAGTAATGTGATTGCTGGATTGAATAGCTCTACTTTCAGCTCTTTAAGGACTCTCCATAATGGTTTCCATAGAGGTTGTACTAATTTACATTCCTACTAGCAGTGCATAAGGGTTCCCTTCTCTCCACATCCATCACATCCATGCCAAAAACTACTGTTTTTTGACTTTTTAAATAATGGCCATCCTGGCTGGGGTAAGGTGATATCGCATTATGGTTTTAATTTGCATATCCCTGATGATTAGTGATGTTGAGCATCTTTTCATATGTTTATTGGCCATTTGTATATCTGTTTTTTTTTTTTTTTTTTTGAGACAGAGTCTCACGCTGTCCCCAGGCTGGAGTGCAGTGTTGCGATCTCCGCTCACTGCAACCTCCATCTCTGGGTTCAATCAGTTCTCCTGCCTCAGCCTCCTGGGATTATAGGAGTGAGCCACCGTGCCTGGCCTTGTATATCTTCTTTTGAGAAATGTCTGTTCATGTATTTTGCCCACTTTCTAATGTGATTATTATTTTTTTTTTGGTGATTTGAGTTACTTGTAGATTCTGGATACTAGTCCTTTGCTGGATGCTTAGTGTGCAAATATTTTCTCCCATTCTGTCGGTTATCTGTTTACTCTGCTGATTATGAAATATCGAACTTTAAAGCCTTCAATTAAAATAACATTTTGTAAGAAAATTCAAAAAGAAAACCAGGGCTAGCTATTTATTTAGGAAGCATATTATTGCAAAATGTTATATAGTAAGCTTCCAGAGTTTTCTTTTTCCATTGTGATGAGACTTGAAAATTATTTTGCAAGACCGGATGCCATTAACACCAATCTTTTTGATTGGGTTGGCAATAAGGATCATGTAATCTTGTGTAAGTTCTCTGTTGGGAAAAAGTGTAGTCATGATCCCCACATCTGTTCTGTGATAAAATCCTGTGGAATATACCTTTTACATTCATCTGCACTTAATCTTCAATTTGGCTGTCTTAATTTAGGATGTAATCATTTGTCACCAGACTACAATAATATATTTTTAATAAGTGTCTGTGCTGTTAATCTTGCCACTCTCAAATCCACCTTCAGCACTGCCATGTAGAATTATCTCCCTAAAGCATAAATTAATTCCTATCATAATCCATACTTAAAGCTTTCAATAGCCGTCCATCACCTGAAGGGTAAATTCTAAATTTCAGGGCTGCCCAATTAAGTCATCCCCAGGGAGAATTACACTTCTCTCTGTTCAGCTACACAGAATCTTTTATGTGTCTCTAATACAGCATGTATTATACTGCATTGTCACTATCTTTTTAAATGTTCATCCTCTTAATCAGTCTGATAGCTCTTTGATGTGAAAATTGGCCTTAATCATTTTTGTCTCTTACTGCCCAGTATATATTAGGTACTCAATACTTTCTGGATAAGTGCATGCATTCATTAAAGATGAATGATGGCTGGGCGCAGTGGCTCAAGCCTGTAATCCCAGTACTTTGGAAGGCGGAGGCGGCCAGATCACCTGAGGTCAGGAGTTTGAGACCAGCCTGGCCAACATGGTGAAACCCCGTCTCTACTAAAGATACAAACATTAGCCAGGTGTGGTGGCATGTGCCTGTAGTCCCAGCTACTCGGGAGGCTGAGGCAGGAGAATTGCTTGAACCTGGGAGGGAGAGGTTGAAATGAGCCGAGATTGTGCCATTGCACTCCAGCCTCGGGGACAGAGCAAGACTCTGTCTCAAAAAAAAAAAAAAAAAAAAAAAGAATGATATAATTTATACACAGTCATTGATATAAAATTTCTCCACCTAACCTAAAATTTAATTCAGAAACATTACAGGCCACAAGATATTATACCACAATAAAAATAAAAAGCAATATAGTGGGAATACATTGCATTGTTCTTCATTTGACAAGCCCTCAACGACAGTTCAAAGCCACTTTAACTTTTTCTTTTTTTTTTTTTTTGAGACAGGGTCTTGCTCTGTCACCCAGGCTAGAGTGCAGTGGCGCAGTCTCTGCTCACTGCAACCTCTGCCTCCCAGGTTTAAGTGATTCTCCTGCCTCAGCCTCACGAGTAGCTGGAATTACAGGCATGTGCCAACACACCTGGCTAATTTTTATATTTTGAGTAGAGATGGGGTTTCACCATGTTGGCCAGGTTGGTCTTGAACTCCTGGCCTCATGTGATTCACCCGCCTCTGCCTCCCTAAGTGTTGGGATTACAGGCATGAGCCACCACGCCCAGCCCTCTTTAACTTTTATCTGCATAATATACTGCTGTGCTTAGAGTTAAACCAAAATGAAATACTGCTTTCTTCAGATACAGTCACTATTACTCTTTTATTATAGATAATCAACTATCAAAAATTTAGGAATAAAAATGATATAAGTATCTTTTCAATATGGTATCTTAATGAAACATATATTTAATTCCACAAAGAGTCAGCCTTATTTCATTGCCCAAGGCAAAGGCTGTCAAGGCAAAGCTGGCTCCATACTATCTTTTTCACAGTTCATACTCGTCAGAGGTCATTCAAAACTTGAGCATTTCTTTCTCTTTTCTTTTCTGTTTTTTTTTTTTTTGAGTCGGAGTCTCACTCTGTCACCCAGGCTGGAGTGGAGTGCAGTGGGGCGATGCCGGCTCACTGCAACCTCTGCCTCCCGGGTTCAAGCAATTTTCCTGCCTCAGCCTCCCGAGTAGCTGGGATTAGCCCAGCTAATTTTTGTATTTTTAGTAGAGATGGGGTTTCATCTTGTTGGTCAGGGTGGTCTCGAACTCCTGTCCTCAAGTGATCCACCTGCCTTGGCCTCCCAAAATGCTGGGATTACAAGCATGAGCCACCGCGCCTGGCCAAAACTTTAGCAGTTTACTTAAAATGTGTGGTGTGGAATAGATTATTAACTATCAACTGTTTTTCATCTTCTATCACCCTGTGTAGCTAAAATGTCCCTTCTAGTTATCTAAGACAAATAGAAGATCAGCAACTGATTCTTTAATCTCCCATGGCTGATTTTCCTCTCTTTGCCCTTAACAGGAGTTGACACAATTATGGAGTTTTCCTTGGTTTCTATCACAAAAGTAATAAAAAATCAATATCAGTTTAATGAGATTGTTGTGTCAAAAAGATTTTTGGGACTGTCTATTTTTTAATTATTCAATTTCGAGAGTTCTTTATTATGAATACAAGTCCATTATCATATATATGACTTGCAAATATTTTTTCCTCCTCTGTTGCTTGTCTTTTCATTCTCTTAACATTATCATTCAAAGAACAGAAAATTTTATTTTGATGAATCCCAATTTATTGATATTTTCTTTTGTGGATCGGGATTTTGGTATCTTACCTATTAAATCTTTGCTAAGGTCACAAAGAGTTTCTCCTATGTTTTGTTTTAGGAGTTTTATACTTTTAGGTTTTAAATTTTGGTCTGTGATCCATTTTGAGTTAACATTTGTATATGGGGGGAGTGGTCAAGATGGCTGACTAGAAGCAGCCAGCATGCATGGCTCTCAAGGAGAGGAATGGAAGGGGTGAGTAAATACAACACCTTCAACTGAAACCTTCAGGTACTCACATTGGGGCTAATCAAGGAAACAACGTGACCCATGAAGGATGAAGAAAAGCAAGACAGAACAATGATGCACCCAGGAGCAACACAGAGCCAGGGGAACTTCCCTGCCTGGGTAAGAAGTGAGTGAATGTACCACAGTGAAAAACTATGCTTATCCCATGGATCTTTGCAACCCTTGGGTCAGGAGATATCCTTGTGAACTCACTCCGCTAGCACCTTCAGTCTGACACACAGAGCTATGTGGAGTCTTGGCAGAGCAGCTGCTCAGGCATGCGTGGAAACCCTGGAACCTTAGATACTGGGGATTTCTGGCAAAAGTAGCTGCAGCTCCAGCAAAATAGGAGGTTAGACCCCATACATACCCCTAGGAAAGAGGCTGAATCCAGGGGGCTGAGCAGTGACAGCCTGAAGGCTCTACTTCCACGGCACCTCATAAGATAAGACCCACTGGCTTGGAATTCCAGCCAGCCACTGGTAGTGGCATTGCCCTTCCCTAAGAAGGAGCTTCCTAGGGAGAAGGGTGGGCCACCATCTTTGCTGTTTGGGCACCTTAACCATTCCACCCTTCAGGCTTTGGAGATTCCAAGCTGACTGGGGGCATAAAGGATCCCGCACCACAGCACAGTTGCTCTACCAAAACATGGCCAGACTTCTTTAAGCAGGTGCCTGATTCCATTCTTCCTCACTGGGCAGGACCTCCCAACTGGGGCCTCTAGACACCCCCACCCATATTCTGCAGCTGACAGAGATTTGAATTCCCCCCTTCGTCAGTGCTCCTAGAGGGAGGGGTGGGCCACCATCTTTGCTGTTTGGGCAACTTAGCTGATCCAGCCTTCAGGCTTTGGAGAGTCTGAGCTGACCAGGGGTGGAAGGGATCCCTCAGCACAGCACAGATGCTCTACTAAAACATAGCCAGACTACTTCTTTAAGCAAGCCACTGGGTCTTATCTTATGAGGTGCTGTGGAAGTAGAGCCTTCAGATAGACTACTTCTTTAAGCAGGTCGCTGACCCCACTCCTCTTCACTGGGTGAGACCTCCCAACCAGGCACTCCAGCCACCACCACTGGTGTTCTCCAGCCAACAGAGAGTTGAATTCTTCCTGGGATGGTGCCCCCAGAAGAAGGGGTGGGCTACCATCTTTGCTGTTTGGGCAACTTAGCTGTTTCAGCCTTTGGGCATTGGAGAGTCTGAGCCGACTGGGGCAGAAAGGATCTCCCAGCACAGCACAACCGCCCTACCAAAACATGGCCAGACTACTTTAAGTGGGTCCCCATTCCCATTTTTACTCACTGGGTGAGACCTCCCAAACTGGGCTTCCAACCACCCCTGTCCATGTTCTTTGGCCAACAGAGATTTGTAACCTCTTTGGGACAGAGCTCCTAAAGGGAGGGGCAGGCCACCATCTTTGCTGTTTGGGCCACTTAGCCATTTCAGTCTTCAGGCTTTGGAGTGTCTGAGGCAACAAGGGGCTAAAGTGGACCCCCACCACAGCACAGCTGCTCTACCAAAACATGGCCAGGTTGATTTTTTAAGCATGTCCCTGATACAGTTCCTCTTCGCTGGGTCGGACCTCCAAACCGGAGTCTCCAGACACCTTCTACAGGTGACTTTTGGCTGGAAATAGGCCTGTAACTCCTTGAGATGAAGCTTCCAGAGGGAGGGACAGGTTGGCATCTTTGCTATTTTATAGCCTTCATGGCTGATACCTCTAGGTATTGGAAAATCCAAGGCAACTATGGACTAGAGTGGGCCCCAACCATACCACAGCAGCCCTATGGACAAGTGGTCACACTATTATGTGGCTGCCCATTCCCATATCTCCTCACCAGGCAGGTGCTCCAGGCTTTGGATTCCAGCCATCCTCCACCAGAACCATCGAGACACAGGTAACTCCCTGTGCAGAGCCTCCAGGAGCAACTGAAGGCCTCTCTGCCACTGCCTCTGCAGTGGAACTGCCCTTGCCATCGTCAGACTAACAAAGGAGCGAAGACCCTAAGTACCTCCAAGAAGCTGCAGCTGACCCATAAAGAGGCCAGTCCATCTCCCATGGATCCCACAAACATCAGACAGGGAACCCTTGGCTTGGGCCTACAGCATAGACTCTCCATCCTGAGAAGATTGCACTGAGCAATTGCTGATCTGCATCTCTCTGGGGTGGAGCCCTCAGGAGACAAATAAGTGACCCTTGGCCACAATGACTACTAAGATCCCTTCCTCTGCTGCCTCCAAGTTGGAGAAGAAACATAAACAATGAGATTGCCCCAGAGCTGCAGTGGGTAGCCCAGGAGTACCAAGTCAAGATCTATAGCCAGCACTCAAGCAGGAGATGAACCCACACTTTCAGAGCATTGAAAGGGAACAGAGCTGCAACTGTGTGGACACATAAGGAAGCCACACAGCCATTCAAGAGTCTACCAACTGACCAATAAGCCTAAGTGCCTCCTGCTGGATCACACAGCATAGAGCAAACACCAAAAATATTTCACTAATATACACCCATCTAAAACCAGAGATGAGAAGTCAGCCTCAAGTAAAGACCCTACACAATGCCTTGGCCTGGTGAAAACATCCAGGAAATAAGTCTATTGAATGTACTCTCAATCTACAGTGCAGTTAATGGAACACCCACATGCATAGATGAGAAAAATCAACACAAAAAATCTGGTAACTCAAACGGCCAGATTGTCTTATGTCATCCAAACAACTGCACCAGTTCTCAAACAAGAGTTCTTAACCAGGCTGATCTGGCTGGAATGACATAATAGAATTCAGAATATGGCTAGAAAGAAAGATCATCACGATTCAGGAGGATGGCAAAACCCAATCCAAGGAAAATAAGAATCACAATAAAGTAATATTGGAACTGAAGGTTGAAATAGCCAGTTAAAAAAACAAAACAAAACAAAAAAAAACCTAACAGATCTGACAGAGCTGAATTACACAATACAAGAATTTCACAATGCAGTCACAGGTATTAACAGCAGAATAAACCATGCTAAGGAAATAATTTCAGAACTTGAAGACTGGTTCTCTGAAATAACACAGACAAAAATAAAGAACAAAGTATAAAAAGGAATGGACAAAACCTTGGAAAAGTATGAGATTATGTGAAGAGGCCAAATCTACAAATCATTGGCATCCCTGAAATGGAGGCGGAGAAAGCACACAACTTGGAAAATATATTTCAGGATATCATCCGTGAAAACTTCCCCAACTTTGCTAGAGAGGCCAATAGTCAAATTCAGGAACTACAGAGCACTCCTGCAAGATTCTACACAAGAAAATCATCGTGAAGACACATAATTGTCCGATTCGTAAGGTCAAAAAAGAAAGAATGTTAAAGGCAGCTAGAGAGAAAGGGAAGGTTAATTGCAACGGGAACACCATCAGGCTAACGGCACACCTCTTAGCTAAAACCCTACAAGCCAGAAGAGATTGGGGGCCTATATTCAACATTCTTAGAGAAAAAACTCTTCAACCAATAATTTTATATCCAGCCAAACTAAACTTCCTAAGTGAAGGAAAAATAAGATACTTTAAGATAAGCAAATGTTGAGGGAATTTCTTACCACCAGACCTGCCTTGCAAGAGATCTTGAAAGGAGCACTAAATATCAAAAGGAAAGACTGCTACCAGCTAATACAAAACCACACTAACACACAGACCAGTGTCACTGTAAAGCAACTACGTGAACAAGCCAACATTATAACCAGCTAACATCACAATGACAGGATCAAATCCACACATATCAAAGTAACCTTGAATGTAAATGGGCTAAATGCCTCACTTAAAAGGCATAGAGTGGCAAGCTGGATAATAAAAGCAAGACCCAGTGGTATACTGTCTTTGAGAGACCCATCTCACACATAATGACAATCATGGGCTCAAAATAAAAGGACGGAAGAAAATCTACCAAGCAAATGGAAAGCAAAAAGGCATGTGTTGCAATTCTAATTTCAGACAGAACAGATTTCAAGCAAACAGAGATCAAAAGAGACAAAGAAGGGCATTACCTAATGGAAAAGGGTTCAATTAAACAAGAACACCTAACTATCCTAGATATATATGCACCCAATACAGGAACACCCAGATTCACTAATCAAGTTCTTAGAGATCTATGAAGAGACATAGACTCCAACACAATAATAGTGGGAGACTTCAACACTCCACTGACAGTATTGAAAAGATCATCAAGCAGAATAAAATTATCAAAAATATTTTGAGCCTAATCTCAACATTGGAACAAATGGATTTTAGACCTTTATAGAATTCTGCACACCCAAACAACAGAATATACATTCTTCTCATTGCCATATGGCACATACTCCAACACTGACCACATAATTAGACATAAAACAATGCTCAACAAATGTAAAAGAACCAAAATCATACCAAACACACTTTCGACCACAGCATAATAAAAATAGAAGCCAAGATTATGAAAATTGCCTAAGACCATGCAATTACATGGAAATTAAACAACATGCTCCTGAATGACTTTTGGGTAAATTATGAAATTAAGACAGACATCAAGAAGTTCTTTAAAACTAACGAAAACAAAGATACAACATACCAGAATCTCTGAGACACAGCTAAGGCAGTGTTAAGAGGAAAATTCAGGCTGGGCACGATGGCTCATGCCTGTTATCCCAGCACTTTGGGAGGCTGAGGCGGGCAGATCACTTGAATTCAGGTGGTAAAAATACAAATATTATCCAGGCATGATGATGTGTGCCTGTAGTTCCAGCTACTTGGGAGGCTGAGGCAGGAGAATCGCTTGAACCCAGGAGGCGAGGTTGCAGTCAGCCGAGATTGCACCATTGCACTCCAACCTGGGCGACAAGAGCAAAACTCCCTCTCAAAAAAAAAAAAAAAAAAAAATTATAGCACTAAATACCCACATCAAAAACTTAGAAAGACCTCAAGTTAACAACCTAACTTCACAGCTGAAAGAATTAAAGAAGCAAGAACAAATCAACCCCAAATCTAGCAGAAGATGAGAAATAACAAAAATCAGAGCTGAACTGAAGGAAATTCAGACATGAAAAATCATTCAAAAGATCGATGAATCCAGGAGCTTTTTTCCCCCCAAAAAATTAATAAAATAGGCCACTCCCTAGACTAATGAAGAAAAGAGAGAAGATCCTAATAAACACAATTAGAAATGCTGAAGGGAATGTTACCACTGACCCCACAGAAAAAAACAACCATCAGAAACTACTAAAAACACTACTGTGCACACAAGCTAGAAAATCTAGAAAAGAGGATAAATTCTTGGAAACATACACCTTCCCAAGAGTGAGCCAGAAAGAAATTGATTCCCTGAACAGACCCATAATGAGCTCTGAGATTGAATCAGTAATAAATAGCCTATGAATCAAAACAAAGCTTGGGACATGATGGACTCATGCCGAATTCCTCCAGATATGCAAAGAAGAGCTGGTACCATTCCTACATAAACTATTCCAAAAAATTGAGGCAGAGCATCTCCTCCCTGACTCATTCTATGAGGTCAGAATAATCTTGATACAAAAACCTGGCAGAGGCACAACAAAAAAAGAAAACTTCAGGTCAATATTCTTGATGAACAATGATACAAAAATCCTTAACAAAATACTTGCCAATCAAATCCAGCAGCACATCAAAAAGTTAATCTGCCATGATTAAGTAGGCTTCATCCTCAAGATGCAAGGATGGTTCAACGTAGGCAAATCTATAAATGTGATTCATTACATTAACAGAACTAAAGACAAAAACCACATAATTATCTCAATAGATGCAGAAAAGGCTTTTGATAAAGTTGAACAGTGCTTCATGTTAAAAACTCTCAAAAAAGTAGGTGTTGAAGGAATATACCTCAAAATAATAAGAGCCATATATAAAAAACTCACAACCAACATTATACTAAATGGGCAAAAACTGGATGCATTCCCCTTGAAAACCAGCACAAGCCGAGGATGCCCTCTATCACCACTTCTATTCAACATAGTATTGGAAGTTCTAGACAGTATAATCAGGCAAGAGAAATAAATAAAGAACATCCAAATAGGAAGAGAGAAAGTCAAACTCTCCCTGTTTGCAGATGACATGATTCTATATTTACAAAAAACCATGGTCTGTGCCTAAAAGTTCCCCCAACTGATAAACAACTTCAGCAAAGTTGCGGGATACAAAATCAATATACAAAAATCATTAGCATTCCTATACACCAACAACAGCCAAACTGAGAGCCAAATCAGAAAGGCAATTCCATTCACAATTGCCACAAAAGAATAAAATACCTAGCAATACAGATAACCAGGGAGGTGTAAGATCTCTAAAATTAGAATTACAAAATATTGCTCAAAGAAATCAGAGAAGAAACAAACAAATGGAAAAACATCCAATGCTTATGGATAGGAAGAATCAACAGCATTAAAATGGTTATACTGCCCAAAACAATTTACAGATTTAATGCTATTTCTATCCAACTATTATATCAATGACATTCTTCACAGAACTATTGTGAACTATTTTAAAATTTATGTGAAACCAAAAAGTAGCTTGAATAGCCAAGGCAATTCTAAGCAAAAAGAACAAAGCTGGAAGCATCACGTTACTCAACTTCACACTATACTACATGGCTACAGTAAACCAAACAGCATGGTAGTGGTACAAAAACAGGCACATAGACCAATGAAATAGAACAGAAAGCCCAGAAATAAGACCACACATCTATGACCATCTTATCTTCAACAAAGCTGACAAAACAACAATGAGGAAAAGACTCCCTATTCAATAAATGGTCCTGGGATAACTGGTTAGCTATATGCAGAAGGTACAAGTTGGACCTCTTCCTTAGACCATACACAAAAATTAACTCAAGATAGATTAAAGACTTAAATGTAAAATCTGAATCTATGAAATCCCCGGAAGACAACCTATGCAATACCATTCTGAACTAAGTAATGGGCAATGATTTCATGATGAAGATGCAAAAGCAATTGCAACAAAAGCAAAAATTGACAAGTTGGATCTAATTAAATGAAAGAGCTTCTGCACAACAAAAGAAACTATCAGCAGATTACACAGACAACTCACAGAATGGGAGAAAATTTTTGCAAACTATGCATCTGACAAAGGTCTGATATCCAACATCTATAAGGAACTTAAACAAATTTATAAGAAAAAACAACCCCATAAAAAAGTAAGCAAAGGACATGAATGGACACTTCTCAAAAGGAGACATACATGCAGCCAATAAGCATACGAAAAAAAGCTCAACATCACTGATCATTAGAGAAATGGAAATCAAAACCACAATGAGATACCAACTCACACTAGTCAGAATGGCTATTATTAAAGTCATAAAATAACAGATGCTGGTGAAGTTGTGGAGAGAAAGGAACGCTTATACACTGTTGGTGGGAATGTACATTAGTTCAATCATTGTGGAAGACTGTGGCAATTCTTCGAAGACCTAAAAACAGAAATCCCATTTGACACAGCAGTCCCACTACTGCTGATATACCAAAAGGAATATAAATCATTCTATTATAAAGATGCATATGTTCATTGCAGCACTATTCACAATAGCAAAGACATGGAATCTACCCAAATGACCATCAGTGATAGACTTAGACTGCATAAAGAAAATGTGATACATATACACCATGGAATACTATGCAACCATTAAAAAAAATGATATTGGCTGGGTGTGGTGGCTCACCCCTGTTATCCCAGCACTTTGGGAGGCCAAGGCAGGTGGATCACCTGAGGTCAGGAGTTCAAGACCAGCCTGGGCAACATGGAGAAACCCCTTCTCTACTAAAAATACAAAATTAGCCGGGTGTGGTGGTGCATCCCTGTAATCCCAGCTACTTGGGAGGCTGAGGCAGGAGAATAGCTTGAACCTTGGAGATGGAGTTTGCAGTGAGGTGAGATCATGCCATTGCCCTCCAGCCTGGGCAACAAGAGTGAAACTCCATCTCAAAACACACACACACACACACACACACACAGAATGACATTGATATGGTTAGGCTTTGTGTCCTCACCTAAATCTCATCTTCAATTGTAATCCTCAGGTGTTGAGGGAGAGACCTGGTAGGAAGTGATTGGATCATGAAGGCTGTTGCCCCCATGCTGTTTCATAATAGTGAGTGAGTTCTCAGGAGATCTGATGGTTTTATAAGGGGCTCTTCCACCTTTGCTTTCTTCACTCTCTTGCTGCCTGCCATGTAAAACATGCTTGCTTCTTCTTTGCTTTCCATCATGATTGTGAGGTTCCTGAGGCCTCCACAGCCATGTGGAACTGAGTCAATTAAACCTTTGTTTGTAAATTACCCAGTCTCTGTAGCAGTGTGAAAATGGAATAATACAAACATCATGTCCTTTGCAGGGAAATGGATAGAGATGGAGGGCATTATCCTTAGTAAACTAATGCAGGAACTGAAAACTAAATACTGCATATTCTCACTTATAAGTGGGAGCTGAGTGATGAGAACACATAGACGCATGTCAGGGAACAATACACACTGTGGCCTATTGAAGGGTGGAGGGTGGGAGGAGGAAGACGATCAGGAAAAAATAATAATGGACACTAGGCTTAATGCCTGGGTGATGAAATAATCAGTACAACAAACCCCCATGACACGTTTACCTATATAACAAACCTGCACATGTACCCCTGACCTTAAAATAAAAGTTAAAAAAGAATTTTGGCATCTTTATTTATAATGAATATTGGTCTCTTGTTTTAATTTTTGTAATGATTTTGTGTGGTTTTGGTATCAAGCAAATATTGACCTCATAACATTTTCTTGACGAGTTTCTTTAGAATGGGTAATTTTTTTTTTTTTTTTTAATTTAAGTGTTTGGTAGAAGTCACTAGTGAAGCCACCTAAACTTGCAGTCTTGATTGTGGTAAAGGTTTTTGCTACAAATTCCAATTCTTTAATAGATGTAAGTTTATTCGGATTTTCTCTTTCTTCTTGAATTACCTTTGGTAGTTTGTATATTTCAAATAAGTGTTTCATTTCATTTAAGTTTTCAAATTTATGAGCGTAAGTTGTTTTAAATATCGATTATTAGGTTCTAAATATCTTTAGAACATGCATCAACCTTCATTTTTGATATTCGTAATTAGTGCCATCTCAATTTTTATTTTTTAACTTTGACATTTATTTTAGATTCAGGGGGTACATGTGCAGGTTTGTTACCTAAGTATATTGAGTAATGCTGAAGTTTGGAGTATTATTGATCCCATAACCCAGGTACTAAACATAGTACACAATAGTTAGTTTTTGACATTTGCACCTCCCTCCCTCTTCTAGTAGTCCCCAGTCTCTATTGTTGCTGTCTTTATGTTCATGTGTACTCAATGCTGAGCTCCCATTTATAAGTGAGAACATGCAATATTTGGTTTTCTGTTCCTGCATAAATTTGCTAGAATAATGGCTTTCAGCTGCATCTACGTTGCTGCAAAGGATATGATTTTATTCTTTTTGTGGCTGCATAGTGTTCCATGATATATATAAACCAAATTTCCGTTATCCAATCCACCATTCATGGGCACCATGATGATTCCATATCTTTGTTATTGTGAATAGCACAGCAATAAACATACAAGTGCATGTGTCTTTTTAGTAGAACGATTTATTTTCCTTTGGATATATACCCAGTAAAGAAACTGCTGGATCAAATGGTAGTTCTTTGAGAAATCACTGAACTGCTTTCCACAGTGGCTGAGCTAATTTACTTTCTCACCATCAGTGTATAAGTGTTCCTTTTTCTCTGAAGCCTCACCAGCATTTTTTTTTCTTTTTAATAATCACCATTTCGACTGGTGTGAGATGGTATCTCATTGTGGTTTTGATTTTCATTCCTCTGAATATTAGCGATGTTGAGCATTTTTTCATATGTTGGTTGGATACTTTTATGTCATCTTTTGAGAAATGTCTGTTCATGTTTTTTGCCCATTTTTAATGGGGTAATTCAGTTTTGCTTATTCAATTAAGTTCCTTAAAGATTCTACAAATTAGACCTTTGGCAGATGCATATTTGACAAATATTTTCTCTTTCGGTTGTCTGTTTACTTTGTTGATAGTTTTTTTTTTTTTTTCTGTGCGGAAGCTCTTTTATTTATTTAAGTCCTACTTGTCAATTTTTTTTTTTGGTTGCAATTACTTTTGAAGACTCAGTCATACATTTTTTCTTAAGGCCAGTGTCCAGAATGGTGTATTCTAGGTTTTCTTCTAGGATTCTTACAGTTTGAGGTTTTACATTTTAATCTCTAATTCATCTTCAGTTAATTTTTTTATATGGTGAAAGGTAGGAGTCTAGTTTTATTCTTCTGCATATGACTAGCCAGCTATCCCAGCACCACTTATTGAATAAGGAATCCTTTCCTCTATTGCTATTTTTTTTTCAACTTTTTCAAAGAACACGTGGTTATGGGTATGCAGTTTTATTTTTGGGTTCTCTATTCTCTTCCTTTGGTCTATGTGTGTACTTTTGTACCAGTACATGTTGTTTTGGTTAATGTGTAGCCTTGCAGTATAGTTTGAAGTCTGGTAATGTAATGTCTCCAGCTTTGTTCTTTTTGTTTAAAATTGCTTTGGCTATTCAGGCTCTTTTTTGGTTCCATCTGAATGGTAGAATACTTTTGTCCAATTCTGTGAAAAATGACGCTGGTAGTTTTACATGAATAGTGTTAAATCTGTAGATTGGTTTGGGCAGTATGGCCATTTAGTGATATTGATTCTTCCAGTCCATGAGCATGGAATGTTTTTCTATTTTTTTGTGTCATCTGTGACTTCTGTTAGCAGTATTTTGTAGTTTTTCTTTTCTTTTCTTTTCTTTTCTTTGAGACAAAGTTTCACTCTTGTTGCCCAGGCTGGAATGCAGTGGTGTGATCGCGGTTCACTGAAACCTGCATCTCCCGGATTCAAGCAATTCTCCTGCCTCAGCCTCCCGAGTAGCTAGAATTATAGGTGCGTGCCACCACGCCCAGCTATTTTTTTTGTATTTTTGGTAGAGACGGGGTTTCACCATGTTGGCCAGGCTGGTCTCAAACTCCTGACCTCAGGTCATACACCCACCTCGGCCTCCCAAAGTGCTGGGATTACAGGTGTGAGCCACTGCACCTGGCCTGTAGTTTTTTTCTGTAGAGATCTTTCACCTCCTTGGTTTACTGTATTTTACTTTTTTGTAGTTATTTTAAATGAGATTTCATTCTTGATTTGTCTTTCAGCTTGAACATTATTGGTGTATAGAAATGCTACTGATTTTTGTACATTGATTTTGTATCTTGAAACTTTACTGAAGTCATTTATCCATTCCAGTTGGCTTTTGGTGGAATCTTTAGGGTTTTCTAAGTATAGAATAATATTGTCAGTGAAGAGAGACAGTTTGACTTCTTTTTCTATTTGATTGGCTTTTATTTATTTTTCTTGTCTGATTGCTCTGGCTAGGACTTCCAGTATTACGTTGAATAGTAATGATGAGAGTGGGCATCCTTACTGTATTCCAGTTATCAAGGGGAATGCTTCCAGCTTTTGCTCATTCACTGTGATGTTTTCTGTGGGTTTGTCATAGATGACTTTTATTATTTTGAGGTATGTTTCTTCAATGCCTAGTTTGTTGAGAGTTTTAAATGAGGGGTGTTGGATTTATTGAAAGTTTTTTTTCTGCACCTATTGAGATGATCATATGGTTTTTGTTTTTAATTCTGTTTATGTGGTGAATCACATTTATTGATGTGCATATGTTGAACCAACCCTGCATCCCAGGAATAAAGCCTACTTGAAGTGATGAATTAACTTTTTGATATGCTGTTGGATTTGGCTTGCTAGTATTTTGATGAGGATTTTTGTGTCTTTCTCCATCAGGGATATTGGCCAGTTTTTTTTTTTTTTTTTTTCCATTGTCTCTTTTTTAGGTTTTGGTATCAGGGTGATGTTGCCTTCATAGAATGAATTAGGGAGGAGTCCCTCCTCGATTTTTTGCAATGGTTTCAGTAGTGTTGGTACCAGCTCTTTGTATATCTGGTAGAATTCAACTGTGAATTTATCTTGTTAGGGGATTTTTTTTGGTTGGTAGGTTAATTATTGATTCAATTTCATAACTAGATATTGGTCTGTTCAAGGTTTTAATTCTTCCTGATTCAATCTTGGGAGATTTCATCACTGTTTTTTTTCCTGATCATCTGGTGTAGAAGATGATTAATTTTGCTGATTTTCTCAAAGATCCAGGTTTTTGTTTCATTGATTGTATGTTTTTGTTTTGTTTTGTTTTTTATTTCATTGTTTTTTCTTCTTATCTTTATTATTTTCTCTCTTCTGCATAATTTGGGTTTTCATTTGCTCTTCCCTTTTTAGTTTTTCTTTTTTTGTGGAAGCTGAAGTTATTGATTTGAGACATTTCTTCTTTTCTAATATAAGAATTTATCAGTTTCTGCCTAAGTACTGCTTTAGTGGCATCCTATAAATTTTGATATGTTGTTTTTATTTCATTTATTTCAAAATATTTTACAATTTCTTTTTTTTTTCCTTTGGCCTATGGGCTATTTAGGAGTAAGTTATTCAGTTTTTGAATATTTGGATATTTTCCAGATATCTCTTTGTTATTGATTTCTAATTTAATTCCATCGTGAGCAAACATTTGTCTGAGTTGAATTCTTTTAAATTTATTGAGATTAGTTTTGTTGCACAACATATCATCTATCTTTGTAAAAGTTCCTTGTGCTCATGAAAAAAATGTGTATATTGTGTGTTTTGAAGTTTTGTTATTAATGTCATAAGGGTTTGGGACTGTTATGTCCTTCTTATGAATTGACCATTTTTCACAAATTGACCATGTGAACTTTATTTTAATTTTTTGAGCATGATGTCTTACTCCTTTTATTTATGTTTAAACCAAGAGTGTCTTTATCTTTAAAGGGAATTTCTCATAGGCAGTGTGTATTTAGATCTACTAATTCTACTGTGTGAATTCTGGGTTGGGTTTGATTGATTTTTGTCTTTAGTAAATATCACATTTTACTGTTTCTTTGCATGCTTTGTAATTTTTGATGAGTTGGCAGATATTGTGCATTTTACTTCATTTGGGTGGTAAATATTTTGTTTTCTATAGATATTCTTGAGCGTTTTGTGGGACACAATTAAGTTACTTTGAAATGGCTTGATCTTTCGGGGTCTTTTAAAAAATATTTGTTAGGTGAGATCAGAATAATATTTGTTGGCTGGGCATGGTGTCTCATTCCTGTAATCCCAGCACATTGGGAGGCTGTGGTGGGAAGATTGCTTGGGCCCAGGAATTTGAAACCAGTCTGGGCAAAAAAGGGAGATCCTGCCTGCCACTGCACTTCAGCTTGGGCAACAGAGTGTGACTCTGTCTCAAAAAATAAAGAATAATATTTTCTAAATTATTACCTTCTACAGAAGCAAGACCCTCTTATCAATGCTCCATAAATTACACAGTTTTTCAGTATAGTTTCTGGGAATAGGAACTATTTAAAGCTTATTGTGAGCTCTGGATATATTTTCTCTAATCATTTCATGTGGTTCTTTTACCAGCATCGAGGACTTTTCTTCCAGACATGACCTAAACAGTGCTCTACTGAATACTGGATGGGAACCTGTACAGGTCTACAGAGCTCACTCTTTGCATAGTCTTCCACTCTCTGGGATTTTTCTCTATAAACTTTAGCCCCCTTGGTCTCTGCAGATGCTTAACTTTGTTTCCTCAACTTAGGGAGTCTGCCTTGTTCCACCAGGGTTCTCCTTCCCTTTTCTGTGTGCTGAAAAATATAAGTAGACGTAATGATCCAACTCCTTTATTTCCAGATTCTCTGGGACTACTGTCCTTCATTGATTGATCTTCAATGTCTTGAAAGTCCTTTTTTTATATATTTTGTTCAGATTTTAAAATATTTTGAGATGGTAAATCATATTTATTATTCTATATTAGTTAGAAGTGAAATTTATATCTATTTGCTTTTTATATAGAAATCAAGCAAAAATATCTTTGAAATTGTTCATATTGCCTTACAGGATATAATACTTGTGGAGATAGGATGTAAAATGAGATCAAAATAGGCTAAACTTGAAAAGTTTCTATATAAATATAGGAACTGAAATTTTAAACTCACTAGAAAGTCAAGTTGTTGAGGTTCATAAGGATTACAGTTGAATGAGGCCTACTTAAGAAATATAAATACATACGGATAAACTTTGAATAGATATGTGCATTTAAATAAATTGGACAACATATTGATAGAGACCAACATAAATATTTTTGGTTCTAAGACAGACATACTTAGTGTATCAAAGATTTTATTTAATTCTGAAACATGAATTTTAGTGGCTGTGCATTCATGTTTTTCTTTAGACAAATATCTATGGTGTTTATTTTGTGATTTTGTACCTTGAGGTACTCTGTCTCCTTAATTTTGGCACTCTGTTTTATATTCTAGTTAGTAGGTGAAGCAAGTACTTTAATTTTAAACTATTGTGCTCTACCATATCTGGCTTTTTATTTTATTGCCCAGAATATTTATAATCCTGTGTTAAAAACCAAAAATCAAAGAAGATTCTATTATTTTCCACCTTCTTTCTTACAAACCTGTAAGAAGAATTTTCTGAGTTGTTTTTAGGATATCTCACTGGCCAAACAAGCTTTGCTCACAGGTGAAAGTAGCTTGTATCTGGAGTTCCGTATCTTTCTATTTTCTATTTTACTGAGAGGAAAATGATGATTGACTTTTCAAACAGACACAAAGGGCATGCATACTTTCTGTAATGACTGAACTGGGCTGCTACAATTGCTGAGTCTTTATAAGTAACGCTATACAGAAGATCAAGTACTTCTGATTTGATTATACAACATAATTCTGTTGCTCTCTTTTCATGCAACATTTACTTAGATTTGTGAGATAAATAACAAAGTTTCTTCAGACATCCTAACCATTAACATGTGAACATGACAATCCATGTTGTTATATGTGTGGATCTCTTTTCTCTTCTATATAGCTAATGGAATTAAAACACAAACAAACCTACAACCCTGTCAACTCTATGCAGAGCATTGATTCTTCAGTTTAAGAGTAAATGGCCTTGTATAAATATGTTGATAAGAGAAATAATTTTGGATTACATATGGTATAAAGTAAAAAACAATATTTTGTCAAAATATTATGCATCACTTTATTAAGAAATACTTATATACATAGAGTGGAGAATCAGGGTTATACAAAGTCTTAACTATTCTAATAGATATTTCCAGATCTGAGGCACAAAATTGAATTCAATCAGTGTCTCAAATTTCACATTTATTAAAATGAAGAGGAGCATAGTCTTTGAAAAGTTTTATCTAAATATATGTTAAATTTTCTTTAAGAGAAAATTATATTGTATGTAATTTAAAATTAAAGTAAAATCAAATTTACTTTATGAGCATTTTCTTATTAGATATTATTGCATAACAACTTAGATCATAGAAACTGCATTTAGATGACATTTTAGTCATAATCTTTTAAACTTACTATAGTTTTATTTATCAATTATTACTGTTTTCAAATTATTCAATATCCTTCACTCACTTTCAAAAGAAAAAACAGCATGTGACATCATGTAACATAAACCAATCTATTCTCAATGATTTTATTTTCATTTCTAGTTGTATATTTATAATCAATTATGATATTTCTATGTAGACAAAGCTTTATTTTAGTTAAAACAATTATATATTCCTCTTCTTTCATTTTTCTAATAAAATCATCACCAGACATGCAACTTTTTCAGAGAAAAAGAATGATAGACTATAGCTACCTGTTTCTAACTAGATGATACCTGATAAATTTTTAAATTACATAAAATTACTGGAAAAGGGTAAGAAATGTTTTAGGTCTTCATTTATATTTTAATATAATAACTTAAATATTTCAAGTTCAACCAACAAAGGTTTATCATAGAAAAATTCTAACATTTCTCTGATTAAAAAATAATGTTGATGGAGAGAACAAAGCAGACATCAAGATTCTTTGAATCTATCATAGTTTTACTACTGCTTTGCTGACTACGGAATGCATTCCCTTAGGGTTGCTGACTATTTGAAAGTTAAGAAGGAGGTATCTCTGTGAAGAGTCTGAGCTAAATCACTTTTGCTTTAAAACATTCACACTGTTTTGATGTTATTTAGTACAAACAGTCAAATGTCTCAGGCTTAGTGTATTATTTACTTTGTGTGTAATGACATATTTCAACCTTGCCTGCATACTTACCTATCCTCAGTTATTTATTCATTTTTACAACCTAATTCCCCATATATGTCTTTGATCTCATCCTCTCTTTCCTCATCTGCTTCCTCAGCCATTTCTTTTATTGATGTATCTTTCATCTCATCCTTTTTAAATTGATTCTTTCCTTTTAGGATATAAATACATTTCATATATTTTTCTTTATTTAAAACAATACTCTACCTTTAATCTTGATTTTTCTCCCAGATGCCAAACAATCTTCCTGCTACACTTCTTGACAGAATAGAAAACATTTATTGTTTCCGTGTCAGGATATTCTTCAGAGTCTTTCCAGGAGACTTGTAGCTACACTTATCACTATGCCCTTTTCTGGGAATAATCTGACAGCCTCTCTGATATTGTCAGATTTTTTTCTTTTTATAATGAGTTATTACTTAAGTGTTGTCAAGATAGAAATTATTTTTTTCTCAAGACAGAATGTTGTTGTGCTTGGGTCTCAGAGGCATAAATTATAGCCACTAGCAATGTGACAGGATTAAATTCAGCATGATTAAAATCGAGAGTGGGCTCAATAAACTCACTAAGGGAAGAACAACCCTTCCTTCTCGCATGTTTACTACAAATGTAAACAATTTTCCTTTTGAAATTATAGATAATTTATTTTTCTTCTCATTTAGCTTAAACATGAATGTAATAGCCTGTTATAGTCAAAGGTTCATTGATGACATTAGTCAACACACTTTAAAATCTGTAGGATGTAGTTTAAAATATCAGTAATGTATTGTTTTCCCTAATTGGAATTAATGCCTTATAGGGCATATTTTACTCACATGGGGTATTGTTGTTACAAAAGGAGAACTCCATCTATCAACTTCCATAGGGATCATGCTTAATATACAAGCAGATCAAGCATGATCTATTTGAAAGAATGATAAGTTTTAAACTAACTTGTGGCACTGTGCTGTAGTCAGCTTATGGACCGTAGAATAATCAAGATAAGCAAGAAATAATTTGTAAGTTTTATTGCACATTCTTTTAAAACTCAAGTAAATGTACATAAAACTAATCAAACAAAATATGTTCAATCATTATGCTAAGCAATGTCAGCCTGTAAAAAGCAGTTTACCATTCACTTCAATCAAGGCAGTTAGTTTCAATGATTTCCTAATGCTTTCCAACAACACAGAACGCTGGTAAATAGAGTATCTTCTTGTTCTTTCTATAGTCTTAAATATCAGTGAAAGCATAGTGACTATTGATGAATGCTGAGTAGATTCACTGTGTCAGGTTTCAAAGTTATCCCGGTTCTTAGTTTTACATTGAGAAACACAATAAAATGGATATCACACAGCCTTAATTGAAAGTGTTTGGTCCATGGCTGGGTGGGGTGGCTCATGCCTGTAATCTCAGCACTTTGGGAGGCCGAGGTGGATGGGTCACGAGGTCAGGAGATAGAGACCAGCCTGGCCAACATGGTGAAACCCGGTCTCTACTAAAAATACAAAAAATTAGCCTGGCGTGGTGGCACGTGCCTGTAGTCCCAGCTACTCGGGAGGCTGAGGCAGGAGAATTGCTTGAACCCAGGAGGCGGAGGTTGCAGTGAGCCGAGATTGCACCACTGCACTCCAGCCTGGGTGACAGAGTGAGACTCTGTCTCAAAAAAAAAAAAAAATTGTTTGGTCCTTAGGATAAGGCACATTTCAGAAAAGAAAATTTTAAGTTTTGGGAAATGGGCACTTATTTATTTTTCTTCTCATTTAGATTAAACATGAATGTAAGAACCTGTTATAGTCAAAGTTTCATTGATGACATTAGTCAACACATATTCTTACCTCTACAAATATTCTTACCTCTGAAGCAAACACCTTACATACAACTAAATTATATGTGTAACAACAACCCCTGATTTAGAAAGTTCAACAGCTTTTGTTCCTTAAGAACAAAGTACTGCATGTTGTCTGTGCTTATAGATCTCGGCTATAGAATCCTAGGAACATATTAAATAATGATGCTATAATGTTAGTGCAATTCTGCTCACCTTTATGGACATTCTTTCAGTTTACTTTGCAGGATCTACTCAGCCATTAAATGTTGGTTTTCTGCAGGGTCTTCTTATCACTTTTAAACTCTTTACTTAGGCCAGTGGTTCTCAGACACCTGGGATCACCAGCACCGTCATTACCCAGGGGCTTGTTAGATAGGCGAATTCTCAGCCCGCACACTAGACTTACTGAGTCAGAAACTTCAGGAATGGGCCCCAGCAATCTGTGTTTTAATAATCCCTCCAGTTTATTTTGATGTATGTTCATGTTTGAGAACCACTGTCCTAGCTGTTCTCACCTATGCCTATGGCTTCAAACACCATTTCAATGCAGATAATTCACAAATTATCTCCAGTTTAGTCCTTTTCTCTGAGCTCCAGGCTAAGAGGAAACTATGTGAAACTCCATAGGATGTCTCACAGATACCTCTAATTCTACATGTCCACAGACCAAACTCATAGTCTCGTCCTTAAAAGTCTGGTCCTCTTCCAGTGTTCCATATCTCATTGAAAATTACAATGAAATCCATCTTGTTCTATAAGCCAGAAGCCTAGAAGTCATCCTTGACACATTGTCTCCCTCAATTCCTATAGCCAAGTTGTTGATTTTACTTCCTAAAGGTATCTTGTATATATCCACTTGTTTTGTTTCATTCCCACCATTCTAGCCTCTAACAGGCTCTTATGTACGTGCTTAATCCAAATGAGAAGAAAAATAAATAAGTGCCCATTTCCCACAACTTAAAATTTTCTTTTCTAAAATGTGCCTTATCCTAAGGACCAAACACTTTCAATTAAGGCTGTGTGATATCCATTAAAAACAGCATAAAACACAAAAAGATTTATATAGAACACAACAATATCATTAATACTATAAAAGGCTATCTTATGTGCAAATGTACAATTAAACAATAATGTCCTTAACAATCTTGCTTCTCGTATATTGGGTCGCTACATAAACACTTTCTCCCATAATTTACCTAGATCTGGAATTTTTTTTAAAAAAAGTTTGCTGCATCAACAACAGCTGACCTTTATTACTCATTAATTTTCTTCTTATGCAATCTCTGCCAGTAAGTCAACATTTGATGCAAAATATTCATTATCCTTGGTATGATTCTGTTTGAGTATACTACTACTGAAACTAAAATAGACTCAAGTAAGGATATGCCCTGCTCAGACTTCAAGTCTTTTGTTTTTACTCTGTATTTAAATCAAATGCAGTGAATGTTCTTTCTCTATATATCAATGTTTCAACATTTTTCATAGTCAGATCGTTCAATGTGTCAGTGTTCCTGTTCCCTAATTTTAAGTATTTTAAAGCCACTATGTTTCTGTGCTGTTGTTTTTTATAGTAAGTATAAATCTACTGCAATTGACAAAAGGTTTATCCAAACACAATTCTTATTAAAATTAAGAAATTCAGCAATTGAGTGATAATCCAGCAGTGGAAATTCAAACTTACTCTTATAGCTTAAGGCACTCAGGTTGTTTCCAAAAGGCAAAGGGAATTATGATGTTAAAAAATATATAATTCAACATATTCTAGGTTAAAAGTGTAGGTTATAACTAAAAAAGAATTGAAGTCGAACATAATAGCAGCAACAGTAAAAAATGGGGATATTCTTCATTGTTTGTGCAAGTAGTAAACTAAAAATATACCACGATCCTTGCAATAAATGTATTCACAAGTGATGCGTGTCATTCCTATTTGTTTCTAAATCATATGTTCTCACTGAGAAATGGTTACTTTATAATATAGGCAAAGTATCATTAGTCTAAAAAAATCTCACTACTTAAAAAAAGTCAGGTATTAAGTAAAGGTTACTTTGTAATGTGATTATTTTATAATGTGAGTTATCAATTATTAATTTATCTGCTTCAAAATTGAAATTTTCAGTGTGTTAAGTATTTATACATTAGAAAACATTATAAACTTGAATAGAAATATTTCTTCTCTGCAATTCCATAATATTGGTATCACAGAATCAGCAATAGTATCTTTATATAATCTAGCAGAATAACCCACTTAGTCTACTAGGATAGTCAATGTAAATTATGCAGTTCATTTTCCTTATATAGACTTAAATTTAGTCTAATAGGGCAAAATATCCCTTAAGAAGGGTAATAAATAATCTGACTCCACTTTAGATATTTGGTTGCTGATAGTTTTCAAGCTCTACCCTCCTCCCTCTCCCTCATGTGCTACAACCTTAATACCAGCCTCAGCTCCTAAATACTAGAAAAACTAAGCCTTTTTTTTTTTTTTTTTTTTTTTTTTTTGAGACAGAGTCTTACTCTGTCACCCAGGCTGGAGTGCAGTGGTGCAATCATGGCTCACTGAAGCTTCGACCTCCTGGGCTCAAGCGATCCTCCTACCTCAGCTTACCAAATAGCTGGGACCACAGATGCCTGCCACCATGCCCTACTAATTTTTTAGTTTTTTATGCAGACAGGTTTTCTTTATGTTGTGCAGACTGGTCTCGAACTCCTGGGGTCAAGAGATCCTCCTGTCTGAGCCTCCCGAAGTGCTGGGATTACAGACCTGAGCCCCCACACCCTGACCTCAAGTTATTTTTTGATCAGCAGGAATGCCTGTCTTGCTCTCCCTGGAAAGCATCATTATGCAAATAATAAACATTTTCATAGTGTCCTGGTGTATATGTGGTGTCTTGACCTCTTAACCAAAGTTGAGGTTGAGGGTGGGGGATTCATTCCACCTCTGTGGCGTGACCAACATATGAAACACTGATTAAAAAGGAAAGGTATAGTTCTGAGCAAAATAAAGAAATATAGTACTGACAATGATTCACCAAGTCCTGTATTAATTTGGTTTCTGTTTTCCAAAACCAAAATAGTAGGTAAATACTAGAAAGAAAATAATCTTATGGTGTCCACCAGATGGCAGGGGCCAACTTTTATTCCTAGGAATTTCCATTCTAGAAAACCCAAAGTTTTAGCTATCTGTTAACAATATACATGAATTTGAGGGTAAATTGTTAGAGATGTGATTAATACGACTGTTTATTCTTTTTACCATTTAGTGAATTACCCCTAGTGTCAAATGACCTGGGCTTTTGAGTAGCTAAATCTCTTCCACTTTGAAAATAAGAATGGGTTTCTTTTGCCCTTCCTCATCTCCTTCACTGGTAGATAAATCACTCCTCCACATCACAGGACAAATGTGGAACTTACAAGCTCTTTCAGGGCAATATCTTACACACAGGTAAGTACTGTCTAGACATACTCTCTAGTCCACATTAATGAAAAATTGTGTATCTTATAGTAGGAAAGCTACATAAAAAAAGCAGTTTGTTTCTACTTCTTACTTCAGGCTTGAATACCTAAAGCCTCCAGGACACAGTTTAAGATATTAAAAGGTGGAAACTATATCACTTTCCTCAATAGCCAATTCTGGTCATATATTTTATTTTATAGATAATTCAAGCTCTCCAGCTTCAACTTAAACACGTATTTTTGCAATTTTATTTTTAATTTTCAACTGTCTTTTTGTATAATTTTTTAAAATACTAAGTTGTAATAATTATGTAACTCTCTCTACCATTAAAACACACCGATTTGTTTAACTTTTCTTCATAGAATCTATTTTTATATCCCTGTGATTAGGATTTATTTCTCTTCCCTGAATGATCCCAAGTTTCATTTCATCTGTTCTGAAGCTATATAAACTATATGATATGACTTATATGTAATGTATATCATATATTATTGTATTTCTTATATATTATATATAATTATATATTATATACTAAGATATATAATAGTAAGAATATAACCTAATAGAGAAAGTATGACATCTAGTAACTTATAGATACTTATCTCTTCAATATCTCCTAGTACTATACTGGCATTCTCCAAACATCTTAATTTTAGCACTTGTATAATAAACTAAATGGATGACTTTGGCTTCCAAAGTTTTTTTCTGCCGTTTTGATGGTGGTAGATTTTTTCCAAGTTCTTCGACTGAGTTTGTTCAAAATTTGTTACAACCATTAACATAATTTATCATACATATTCTAGAATATTAGCCCAGAGCAGAAGCAGAAGTCATTCTATTTCTTTTTGTTCCATTGCCTGATTTCCTATAGGTCCTTGGTTGTAGAACTAAGTTAATGTATGTGGCTTTATTAAGTCAACGAAAGGAAAAAGAACAATTTGATGCTGATTGATTCTTCTCCCAAGCTTGTATAGGTCCTTGGTTGTAGAACTAAGTTAATGTATGTGGCTTTATTAAGTCAACGAAAGGAAAAAGAACAATTTGATGCTGATTGATTCTTCTCCCAAGCTTGCTGATGATTTTGTGCACACATTCTTTAATTATGGGAATCTGGCTATAGGATGGGCAGCATATCATTTGAAGAATATTGTAAATTAGTAAGTATTGTAATACAGTAAGTTAGAAAAAGACTTGATAAAAATATATAAATCCTATGATTCTTCCTCCAAAGAAAGGTAACTGGTAATTTTAATATTTTGCAGATAAAATGAAAGAAGGCGAAAAATGAACTAAAGTGGTAAGGTAATTTGAAAGTTATAGAACTATTGTGTTAATCTTATAGAATCTATTATTCATAAATTCCAATCACAGAATAATGCTGGAACACCGGTATTCTGAACAACCTATTTGAAAATTTAAAATTATATATGTACCTTACATTATATTTCTATTGTACAGTGCTGATCTGGACTTTGAACTTAAGGATCTATTTGTTGGTTTCTTCTGCAACATGGAGCCAAGTCAATTTGGAATTCAGGTAGATATATAAAATCGTCTCAGCCTTGATATTCTACAAAAGAAATGGAAAAGGGAAAGAAAAAAAGGATGTAAAGAAAAGACTGAATAGAGTGTGTTAGCCAGTGAAATGAAGAGCCAAGAGCCAGGTCACCAGAGTGATAATGAACAACAGTTTTGTAGACTGTTTATTAAAGAATGCAGTTTGCTTACCATGCATTTGAGATATTAGGTTGGTGAAAAAGTAATGGCAAAAACCACTATTACTTTTGCATCAACCTAATATTAATAGCTTTCTACAAAGTGAATGGACCATGAATTTAGTAAACCAGCTATGGTAACAACATACTCTTAAGTTAATGACTACACAGAGTTACTTCAAAATACACAAATAGTTCCCAATATCAACAGGGCATTCAAAGAAGAAAAAATAGATCCCAAAAGGCCAGAAAAGGGTGGTGATAGTAACGTTTAACATATTTCTAAACCTTAAGTTTCCTAATATAGGATGGTTATTACATACATCAATTATTTTTATTTTGAAAACTCTTTAAAAATATCTAAAAATGAAGTTGCCAAGCATGAAATTGTTTAGCATATGGGCATCACAGAGCAGTATTTGAAATGTGATCTTTTTAATATCCCATTTTCTCTCCCTCTCTCTGATATTACAAGCAACCCATAATTTTTCTAAGAAATTGTCATGAAATGACAAAAGGTTGGATATCACTCAACTTATTTATAGAGGTTACTAAGATCTGATTGTTATAATTATACCAATGCTTACCAAGTCACTTATTCTTTTTGAGTCACAATTTCTTCAAGAATAAAAAAGGGGAACCAACTATTGATATGCTGTGATGTTTGTAACATGCATTATAATTCCCAAGGGAAAGATTCTATTAAAGTTATATAAAAGCATAAACCTAGCAATCACTGAATTAAAAAATCAAAATCTCATACATTTAATAATAATCTGACAAAAGGCCACATGGAAAAAAATGCTCACAAAGCCGGATCCATTAAAAAAGGCACTGGAACTTTGATTTAGCTTGTATTAAGATAATTAATTGTAAGAATGCTCTGTCAGTGAAATGAAAACATGGTGAATAAAATTTAGTATTTTTTCTGTTTAACTTGGAAAAGAATAAGTTGAATGATATTCATCAGGTTATTAATACAATATAAAATGATTTGATATTTCATGACTGGTCTTAAAAATTTTCACATTTGAAATAGAAGATTTTTCACATTGGTTGGAGAAGAGGGTATAGAATAATATGATGAGGAGTGATATTTACCGATGACTGATTATGTGATAGACACTATGCAAAGGTAATTTACATGCATTAATTCATTAAATGCATTGAATCATCACAACTGTTCATTAATTTAGTTAATATCAATTGAGCACATACATTGTGCCACATATTGAGGCATGTGAACTGTTGGGGTTAGAAGTTCTGGGAACAGAGAAGGTAGTACTTGTGAAAGCAGAAGACAGACATTAATACAAGAGTCACAAAACAAAAGTAAAATTATGAGTGTGCTAAATGCTGTGAAGTAGAGGTACATAATGCTATGAGAGCTAATAAGTGATCAAGTTGGTGGGCAGGGAGGGATTAGGGAAGGCTTTCCTAAAAGAATCATATATTAAAGTGAGCTCTGAAGGAAGACTAGGAGTTACCCAGGTCATGGAGTATTATAGGAAAAATGAGAAACATATGCAGAGGTTCTGTAGGTGGATGGAACATAACACATTAGAGAAACTAAAAGAAGGCCAACATGGCTGGAATGTGAAAACCACAGTGGTGCATGGCATAAGATGTGACTCGAGAGGTATAGAATCCATGCAATGCCTGGCAATTCTTTTTATGGATTTTTTTAGTCTAAAAATAATGAAAAATTATTGATAGCTTTAAATAAAGGGGACGGATGGAAAAGTGGAGTGAGGTGAAGGAGTGGTTATATGATCACATTTATATTTTAAGAAAATGTTTCTCTGATTAGAATGGTAGAACAGATTAGAGGGAGGCCAAAGTGAACATGGGGAGACAGGTCAGAGGCTATTGAAATTGTTCAGGCTGGGCACAGTGGCTCAGGCCTGTAATTTTAGTGCTTTGGGAGGTGGAGCTGGAAAGATAGCTTGAGGCCAGGAGTTTGAGACCAGCCTGGGCAACGGTAAGAACCTGTTTCTACAAAAAAGTTTTTTAAAAAATTGTTCAAGTGAAAGATGATGGTAGCTTGGACTAGGGTACAAGCACTGGCAAGGGAGATAAACTGATAAATTTGAAAGATATTTAGGAGATAATATTGACCAGAGTTGAAATGGATAACTATAGCAGGTGAAAGAGTGGCAAGTTTCAGGATAACTCCTTAGAGGACAACCACAGAGAGGAGATACCATTTTGAGGATGGTGAGATCATACTTTTTGTTTTGAATATATTGAATAGGTGGTGCTCTTGAGATATCCCAGTAGAACAATCAATTGAACTTATGAGTCTACAATCTTAGAAGAGGATTTTGGTATGTAGATATAAATATATGTGACCTCTGAACATAGACAATAAATTGCAGCAATAGAAGTGGATAAAACAATCTAGAAAAGGGTATAGAATAAGAAAAAAGCTTAAAATGGATCCCTGAAGAACTCCAACATTTAGTGGTCTGGGAGAGTAGAATAATCCTGCAAAAGTAACAGAGGAGGAGTAGCAGGCAGGAAGTGTAGGAGAAAAGGAGTGCTTACAAGTAAGAAAAGCTTACTTGTAAAATAAGGTCTGAGAATGTCTGTTGGACTTAGCCACATGAGGGCTCATGGTAAGCTTATCAAAGTCATTCCAATGGAATAAAGTGGGTAGAAGAGAGATTGAGGAGTACTTAGAAGTGAGATAATGAAGACAACAAGTATAAAGAACACTATCAAGAATTCTGGCTGTAAAAGACAAAGTTAAGGTAAAAGCTGGAGATTTCTTCCAGGCTCCAGACTTGCTCTCTCCACTGGGATAAGTTTAATGGCACCTTACACACTCAATATGTCCAAAACCAAACTCATGATCTTGCCCCTTCTGACATAAAAAATCTGGTCTTGTTTGAGCATTTTCATAATCAGTGAAAGCCACTTCATTCATCTCACTTTTATTTAAATGGAAAGACCAGCAATTTTTAACAGTCTATGAGACAGATCTGGTTGAGAGGGAGAGGATCAACATATAACAATGAGAGGTTGAAAATTCTTGGCAAGTATTATTACTTGCCCAGAGAAAATGAAGAAAATGAGTCTCAGAGAAGTCATGTAACATGTTCAATGTCTTCAAGTTAATAAGAAAAAGAGCTGGGATTATAAACCAGGCATTTTTGTTTTCAAAACCATTAATTACAATGCCTTTCCTGTAAGTCATTTTTTTTAGCAAGAAGTAACATCAGTGGATTATTGCCTAACATTAGGTATTGTGTGCATTACTTTATTTGTCAGAAATTCACTTCCTTAATACTAATACAAAGATTACGGACTATTCTAATTCAGTGATAATAGATAGACTTTCTTTCCTTCCTGGTGCACTTACATTGTGAGGGAACCAGTAGAGAGTTGACTGTTTCACAGTAAACCAGTATCTTTTCCATTTAAAAAAGAGGATTGCTCTAGACTGTCTTTTCTTCCAGAGCCATCTCTTGCATTTCCCAGGCCCAATTCAGGACAGGCCATTGTGCAAAATCGAGATCTAGACCAAAAGTATTAATCTTCCTCAAATAAAAATGAGGGCAAGGTCCATCTAAACCAAGACACTGCAAAAACAAACATATTAATAAAATGTTAATTTTATCAATTATTGGATTTTATTTTATTGGACACCATAACAATGTAGATTTTAAATTATAGCTTTTTCACACGTTTACAATACACAATCCATCAATATTGGATAATATTTTTTTTCTCACTACAAATGGCAACATCATTTTTTATTTACTTAAGGCCATTTTTATTTCTTATTTTGTTAACTGTACTCTAGTCATTTATTTGTTACTTATTGGTCTGTTAATCTTTATCTTACTGATGGATATATTAAGAATATTAACCTTTTGTCTGTCATATGCATTGCAAATATTTTATTCAATATGTCTTATCTTTTACTTTTATTTATGGCATTTTATATGTATGCAATTTTTGAGTAGTTACAGATATAAATTGTTTCTATTTTCTGTTTTAGTGTCACGCTTAGAAGTGCATAATTTTTTTTACATTCAATCATTAATACATCTATTTTGTGTACATTGTTGTATAAGTCCATTCTCACACTGCTAATAAAGACATACCCAAGACTGGGTAATGTATAAAGAAAGGAGGTTTAATTGACTCATAGATTCACATGGCTGGGAGGTCTCAGGAAACTTACAATCATGGTGAAAGGGGAAGCAAACACATCCTTCTTCACATAGGGGAAGGAAGGAAAATGAGAGCTGAGTGAAGGGGGAAGCCCCTTATAAAACTAGTGAATCAGCTGGATGCAATGGCTCACGCCTGTAATCCCAGCACTTTGGGAGGCCAAGGTGGGCAGATCACCTGAGGTCAGGAGTTGGAGATCAGCCTGACCAACATGATGAAACCCCATCTCTACTAAAAATACAAAAATTAGCAGGGCATGGTGGTGGACACCAGTAATCCCAACAACTTGGGAGGCTGAGGCAGGAGAATTGCTTGAACCCAGGGGGCCGGGGTTTACAGTTAGCCAAGGTCCTGCCATTGCACTCCAGCCTGGGCAACAGAGTGAGACTCCATCTCAAAAAACAAACAAAAAACATTAGATCTCACGAAAACTCACTATCATAAGAACAGTATGAGGGAAACCACCCCTATGATTTAGTTATCTCCACCAGGTCCCACCCTTGACACTTGGTGATTATTACAATGCAAGATGAGATTTTGGGTGGAGACACAGCCAAACCATACCATTTATATAATATAGTGATCCAGGTATATTTCTCTTTTCCAAATTTTTTGAAAGTTACCCAAAACTATCCATTGAATAATCCATCTTTGCCCCATTGATATGACAAACCCACAGCCAATATCATACTGAATGGGCAAAAACTGGAAGCATTCCCTTTGAAAACTGGCACAAGACAGGGATGCCCTCTCTCACCACTCCTATTCAACATAGTGTTGGAAGTTCTGGCCAGGGCAATCAGGCAGGAGAAAGAAATAAAGGGTATTCAATTAGGAAAGAGGAAGTCAAATTGTCCCTGTTTGCAGATGACAAGATTGTATATTTAGAAAACCCCATCGTCTCAGTCCAAAATCTCCTTCAGCTGATAAGCAACTTCAGCAAAGTCTCAGGATACAAAATCAATGTACAAAAATCACAAGCATTCTTATACACCAATAACAGACAGTCAAATCATGAGTGAACTCCCATTCACAATTGCTACAAAGAGAATAAAATACCTAGGAATCCAACTTACAAGGGATGTGAAGGACCTCTTCAAGGAGAACTACAAACCACTGCTCAATGAAATAAAAGAGGATACAAACAAATGGAAGAACAGTCCATGCTCATGGATAGGAAGAATCAATATCATGAAAATGGCCATACTGCCCAAGGTAATTTATAAATTCAATGCCATCCCCATCAAGCTACTAATGACTTTCTTCACAGAATTGGAAAAAATTGCTTTAAAGTTCATATGGAACCAAAAAACAGCCTGCATTGCCAAGACAATCCTAAGCCAAAAGAACAAAGCTGGAGGCATCATGCTACCTGACTTCAGACTATACTACAAGGCTATAGTAACCAAAACAGCATGGTACTGGTACCAAAACAGAGATATTGACCAATGGAACAGAACAGAGGCCTCAGAAATAATACCACACATCTACAACCATGTGATCTTTGACAAACCTGAGAAAAACAAGCAATGGGGAAAGGATTCCCTTTTTAATAAATGGTGCTGGGAAAACTGGCTAGCCATATGTAGAAAGCTGAAACTGGATCCCTTCCTTACACCTTATACAAAAATTAACTCAAGATGGATTAAAGACTTAAACGTTAGACCTAAAACCATAAAAACCCTAGAAGAAAACCTAGGCACTACCATTCAGGACATAGGCATGGGCAAGGACTTCATGTCTAAAACACCAAAAGCAACGGCAACAAAAGTCAAAATTGACAAACGGGATCTAATTAAACTAAAAAGCTTCTGCACAGCAAAAGAAACTACCATCAGAGTGAACAGGCAGCCTACAGAATGGGAGAACATTTTTGCAATATACTCATCTGACAAAGGGCTAATATCCACAATCTACAATGAACTCAAACAAATTTACAAGAAAAAAACAAACAACCCCATCAAAAAGTGGGCGAAGGACATGAACAGACACTTCTCAAAAGAAGACATTTATGCAGCCAACAGACACATGAAAAAATGTTCATCATCGCTGGCCATCAGAGAAATGCAAATCAAAACCACAATGAGATACCATCTCACATCAGTTAGAATGGCGATCATTAAAATGTCAGGAAACAACAGGTGCTGGAGAGGATGTGGAGAAATAGGAACACTTTTACACTGTTGATGGGACTGTAAACTAGTTCAACCATTGTGGAAGACAGTGTGGCCATTCCTCAAGGATCTAGAACTAGAAATACCATTTGACCCAGCCATCCCATTACTGGGTATATACCCAAAGGATGATAAATCATGCTGCTATACAGACACATGCACACGTATGTTTATTGCAGCACTATTCACAATAGCAAAGGCTTGGAACCAACCCAAATGTCCATCAATGATAGACTGGATTAAGAAAATGTGGCACATATACACCATGGAATACTATGCAGCCATAAAAAAAGATGAGCTCATGTCCTTTGTAGGGACACGGATGAAGCTGGAAACCACCATTCTCAGCAAACTGTCGCAAGGATAAAAAACCAAACACCGCATGTTCTCACTCACAGGTGGGAATTGAACAATGAGAACACTTGGACACAGGAAGGGGAACATCACACACTGGGGCCTGTCATGGGGTGGGGGCAGGGGGGAGGGATAGCATTAGGAGATATACCTAATGTAAATGACGAGTTAATGAGTGTAGCACACCAACATGGTGCATGTATACATACATAACAAACCTGCACGTTGTGCACATTTACCCTAGAACTTAAAGTATAATAGTAATAATAAAAGAAATATTGCCTTTGGTATATACTGAATTTTTCACATATTTAGCCTGTTTCTGGATTTTCTTATTCATTTCACTAGAATATTTATATATTTTTATTTTTGCCAGTATATTAATTATTATACATTTAGAGTATATTTTAGAATTTTTTGGGGTAGATTACCTTCTAATTAACCTTAGTATTTTTATCTGGGATTTCTCTCACAGTTTTTATTCTCCCAGATGAACTTTTAGAGTTAGAGTCAACTTCCAAAAAAATCCCATCAAAATTTTGATTAAATTAGCATTATATTTAAAGTTAATTTGAAATATTTGAGATTTGTCATATTTACTATATTGACTGTTCTAAGCCAGAAATGTGGCCATATAACTCAACATTTATCTATCATTTCCTCTATGAAAATTTTACATTTTATTCTCACACGTCTTACACATTTTATATTAAGTTTATTCTTATGTATTTTATCTTTTTTGTTGCAATTTTAGGGAAAAAGTATATTTCCTGGCTATCATTTTATTGTTACATAATGGATGCCACAAATGGTTTAATTCCAACAATTTGTGATCTCATTTTCTATGTGTAGATTGAGAGCCTAAAACTGTACAGCTCTAACTAAAATTTAAAAAAGTTATGGTTTAAGCAAAAATAACTGTTACTTGGCACAAATAAACACTTAACTGTTTTTTACTGTAATTCAGTGATAATAGATAGAGTTACTTTCCTTCCTGGTACACTTACATTGTGAGGGAACCAGTAGAGAGTTGACTGTTTCACAATAAGCCAGTATATTTTCCATTTAAAAAAGAGGATTCCTCTAGACTGTCTTTTCTTCCAGAGCCATCTCTTGCATTTCCCATGGCCAAGGTAAACAACATTAAGAACATGATTGAAATCAGACGTTGGCTCTTTTATCTCTTCAGAGCATCTCAGTGTAATAGACATGAAAATTTAGTCTCAGCCTCAGAAATAACACCACACATCTGCAACCATCTGATTGTCAACAAACCTGACAAAAACAAGGAATTGGAAAGAATCTCCTATTTAATAAGAGGTGCTGGGAAAACTGGCTAGCCATATGCAGAAAACTGAAACTGGACCCCTTCCTTATACTTTATACAAAAATTAACTCAAGATGAATTAAAGACTTAAATGTAAAAACCAAAACCATAAAAAGCCTAGAAGAAAACCTAGGCAACACCATTCAGGACATAGGCATGGGCAAAGACTTCATGACAAAAATGCCAAAAGCAATTGCAACAAAAGCCAAAATTACAAATGGGATCTAATTAAACTAAAGAGCTTCTGCACAGCAAAAGAAACTATCATCAGAGTGAACAGGCAACCTACAGAAAGGGAGAACATTTTTGCAATCTACCCCTCTGAGAAACATCTAATATCCAGAATTTATAAGGAACTTAAACAAATTTACAGGACAAAATGAAACAACCTCATCAATAAGTGGGCAAAGGATATGAACAGACACTTCTCAAAAGAAGACATTTACGCAGCCAACAAACATATGAAAAAAAGCTCAACATCACTGATCGTTAGTGAAATGCAAATCAAGACCACAATGAGATATCATCTCACGCCAGTCAGAATGGTGATTATTAAAAAGTCAAGAAACAATAGATGCTGGTGAGGCTGTGGAGAAATAGAAACGCTTTCACACTGTTGGTGGGAATGTAAATTTGTTCAACCATTGTGGAAGACAGTATGGCAATTCCTCAAGGATCTAGAACCAGAAATACGACTTGACCCAGCAATCCCATTACTGGGCCTATATCCAAAGGAATATGAAGTATTCTACTATAAAGACACATGCACACGTGTGTTTATTGCAGCACCATGTACAATAGCAAAGTCATGGAACCAACCCAAATACCCATCAGTGATAGACTGGATAAAGAAAATTTGGTACATATACACTGTGTAATACTATGCAGCCATAAAAAGGAATGAGATCATGTCCTTTGCAGGGATATGGATGAAGCTGGAAGTCATCATCCTCAGCAAACTAACAGAGGGTCAGAAAACCAAACATCACATGTTCTCACTCATAAGTAAGAGTTGAACATTGAGAACACATGGACACAGGGATGGAAACAACACACACCAGGGCCTCTTTATGTGGTGGGGGGCAAACGGAGGGAACTTAGAGGACAGGTCAATAGATGCAGTAAACCACCATGGCACACATATACTTATGTAACAAACTTGCATGTTCTGCACATGTATCCTGGAATTTAAAGTAAAATTTTTTTTTAAAAAAAGAAAGAAAGAAAAACATATTTGGTCTCAGAGTACATATATGTACTGAATTCCTTAAATGCATGTATTGCTCTTCCTAGAAATCCCAAGGCAAATTTATTCATAAAATTAGTTATTTTATTTTTAAAATTAAGTGTATACTATTATATTAATTATAATTTTGTTACAACTATATGCCATTGTAATTTGTGGTTGCACTTTTAAAAACTCATCACTCTGGCCAGACGCGGTGGCTCACGATTGTAACCCCAGCACTTTCGGAGACTGAGGTGGGAATCACCTGAGGAGGAGTTTGAAACCAGCCAGACCAACATGGAGAAACCCTGTCTCTACTAAAAATACAAAATTAGCGGGGCGTAATGGTGCATGCCTGTAATCCCAGCTACTCATGAGGCTGAGACAGGAGAATCACTTGAACCCAGGAGGTGGAGGTTGCAGTGAGCCGAGATCACACCATTGCACTCCAGCCTGGGCAGCATGAGCGAAACTCCATCTCAAAAACAAAACAAAACAAAAAACAAACAAAAAAAACCTCATCACTCCTGGGTCCAGCTTACAACTGTTATACTAATTACCAAATTACTGTTGCTTTATTTTGGACTCTCACACAGTTATACTAGTATGAGAAAGTTCTCCCTTAGGTTTCAGTTAAATACTGAAGTCACTATAATTTGGAGAGTTATGCACAGAGAACAGGTCTCTTCACAAAGCCAAACCAAATTATACATTTTTTCCTATAGGTCAGCTACCTTTTAAGAACCTGCTACTGAAGATAACAGTTTAACTTAGATTTCTAAAACCATGCTATTGCTTATGCAGTATGTCACTTTGTGTGAGTTCACACATATATAAATGTGTGAGGAGGATGAGATATCTGAGATTGCAATAATTTTTCAAAATTTTTCTCCAAACTATGGCCACTACCACTTCCTTCTACTGTAGAAGGGGGCTTTTCCAGATATATTCTTCTTCAGCACATTAGAACTACAGAATTTTTGAGCTAGAAGAGACTTTAGAGATCATCCAGCTCAATCCTTTGCTTTATAGATAGAGAAATAAGGCCAAGTAATATTTGTCATGTTATTGTTAGTTGGTGATAGAGTTTGATCTAGAACGCAGTTCTCCAATTATAGCACCTGCCTATCTTTGCCCATTAATCCCTGGTGAAATTGCTTAGGATCCCTGTATTTTAAGAATCTGTACTGGTTTTATATTAAGGATGAATGTTATAAGGGTTTATTAAAACATCAATTTTGAAATGTGGGTCTTGTTCACTGAGAATAGATTGGGTAAAATCATGACAGTGAAAATCTATGCACATATTAGAAATCATCAAAAGAAATGATACCATCACAATGTTAAAAAAAATCCCCAACTATCTGAAAAAAGGTCCCTTTTTAATTAAATAAGAGAAAATGAAGTGGATTCTCTATTTGTGAACAATTCCTCTGTGTTTTCTGGAAGATGAAAAACAATAGATCATGACAAAAATACCTGAGTATTTAACATATAGCTGTTAGATCTTTTATGTTTCCCCTACTTGATGACTTTCAAAACTAAATAGCAGTCACATTATTTTTACCCATCTTTATTTTTTTAAACCTAATTTATTGTCTCACATAATTTACCCAAATTTATAATCTGATTAGCTGGCACACGTGAATTCATAGAACAGTAAAGCCCAACCATCTATCTCATGCTATCACTATAGGTGGTTAAACCTAGGAAAAAAACATAATAGCAGATATGGATAGATTAATAGCTGTAGCTGGTAGTAACTGCTTATACAATTTTAAAGTGTTCAACTTTAATTCCGATAAAATTACATTATGAAACTGGGGTAGTTTGAAAAATGACTGATAAAAGGAAAATATATACACTCAAGTAAAGTTTGAGTCATGTTCAATTCTTAGACCCTGAGTGTGTGCACTCCTTTGGATTAACCATGGCTATCAGAAAATTTTCATTTGACATATACACATATAAATAACTACCTGGTTACCTGACCACTCTTAAAATATTCTGTAACATTTTTGATATGGAGAGTCAAATGTCAATGTTTTGCTTTAGCTCTCCTGTTAGACTAGGCAATAGTACTTTAACTTTCATTTGAAATTATAGAAGTAATGTATAAGCACAGTAAAAAAATAAACAGTGCATAGATTTTTATTTATATCAAGAATTGTTATTAAAAGTATTGAATAACTTTTCTGTATCTATTGAGTTGTTAATACATGGATTTCCTTTTTTAGTCTTAAATGAATTAGACTAACAAGGTTTCTTCTAAATTAACCTTGAGTTTCTGGAGTAAATCCTACTTAGGCATGCTGTCTTGTTCTTATAATACACTACTGGAGGGTGAGTGGTAAAGATGGCCAAATAGAAGTAGCTGGGGTGCATGGCTCTCAATAGAGAGGAATGGAAGGGGTGAGTAAATACACACCTTCAACAGGAACATCCAGGTACTCACATTGGTACTAATCAAGGAAACAACTCAACCCACCCAGAACAGATAAAAGCAAAGCAGGATGATGGCCTACCTGGGAGTGACATGGAGTTAATGGAACCTCCACAACCCAGGGAAGTGGTGAATAAATGTGCAGCCTTGGGAAACCATGCTTCTTCTATGGATCTTTGCAAGCCTAAGGTAGAGATAGCCTTGTGAACCCACTCCACCAGGGCCTTCAGTCTGACACACAGAGCTACCTGGCGTCTCAGACAAGCAGCTGCTCAGGCACATGTGGAATCCTGGGAGCTTTAGATTCTCCAGCTTTCGGGGCATCCCAGCAAAAGTAACTGCAACTCTGGCAAAGTGGTGACAGGAGTTAGCTAGCTTGCCTTAGATAGACAAGGCAAGGGTCTCTGGAGAGCCCCTGACTCATGGGTCAGTGCCTCATCCCCACATAACATAAAAAGCAGCCTGAGAAAAAAATCAAGCTGCAGGCACTGGTAAGAGAACTAGCACAAGGGGTTGTGCCTGGAGACATGCTCACAGCTGCACAGATAGAACCTCCAGCCCATTCAGGTAAAAACTTGCACCAACCTCCAGCTCACTCACATAAAGGAACAAGACCTGACATAGAAATGCCTTTGTACTTTGTATAATCAATGGGCTTACAGGAAAATGTTTTTTCTCCTTTTGTGGGCATGAACACAGTGGGCTCCAGTGGGTTCTGGTGGGTACTTTCCTTTCCTTTTTGGATTGTGAGCCCAGCTTCTATGAATCATCACTTCAGCTCCTGATTGGTCCTGGGTCAAGGTCCCGGGCAAAGCCTTCACTTCAGCTCCTGATAGGTCCCGGGCCAAGCTGGGCAGCCTCTGTGAGTAATCCCTTCAGCCCCTGATTGGTCCTGGGCCAAGTTTTCTTTATTTTCTGAGACAGAGTCTTGCTTTGTCACCAGGCTGGAGTGCAGTGATAATGGCTCACTGCAACCTCTGCCTTCAGCCTCCTGAGTAGCTGGGACTACAGACGTGTGCCACCATGCCCAGCTAATTTTTGTATTTTTAGTAGAGACGGGGTTTCACCATGTTGGGCAGGATGGTCTCAATCTCTTGACCTCGTGATCTGCCTTGGCCTCCCAAAGTGCTGGGATTGCAGGCGTGAGCTGCTCCGTCAAGCCCCGTGCCAAGTTTTCTAATTGGTCCCAGGCCAAGGCAAGTCATGTATTCTCCAAGACAGCCTGCAAACTAAGCACATTCTTTCCTTTTCCCTGTCTGTAAAACACTGGACCCCAGCCTCATAGGGGGAAACTCATTTGGGCTCCCCTCTCTGCTGGCAGAGAGCTTTCTGCTTTTGCTTACTAAATCAGCCTTGTCTCTGTGCTCCTTTATTATCTTGGACGTGAGACAAAGAACTCTGGGTATTATCTCAGACAATGAGAGACTGCTACATATTGGTGCGTTGAGAATACAACAGTGGGAGATTAAATTCATGTACTTACCCCTAGGAAAAAGGCTGAACCCAGAAGTCAAGCACTGATGGTCTAAGGGCCCCAATTTCATGGCACCTCACAGGATAACACCCACAGGCTTGGAATTCCAGCCAGCCACCAGTAGAAGTGCTGCACCTCCCTGGCACAGAGCTTCTAGGGGGAGGGGTGAACTGCCATCTTTGCTGTTTGGGCAACTTGGCTATTCCAGCCTGTGGGCTTTGGAGAGTCCAAACTGACCGGGGGAGGAAGGGATCCCCAGGCACAGCACAGCTACTCTACCAAAATGTTGCCAGACTGGTTGTTTAAGTGAGTCCCCAATCTATTCCTCCTCACTGGGCTGAACCTCCCAAGTGGGGCCTCCAACCACTGCCACCAATGTTTTCTGGCCAACAGTAATTTGAAAACTCCCTGTGACAGAGCTTCCAAAGGGAGGGATGGGCTGCCATATTTCCTGTTTGGGTAAATTAGCCATTCCAGCCTGCAGGTTTTGGAGAGCCCAAGCTGACTGAAGCAGAAGAGGTATACCAGCACAGCACAGCTGCTATATTAAAGCCTGGCCAGACTGCTTCCTTAAGCTGCTCCCCACTCTTATTCCACCTCACTGGGTGAAACCTCCCAACTGGGGCTTCCAGTCACCCCCACCAATGTTCTCCAGAAGACAGCCATTTGAAAACTCCCAGGAACATAGCTCCCAAGAGGGAGGGGGGAGGGGCAGGCCACCATTTTTGCTGTTTGGGTGACTTAGCCTTTCCAGCTGGTGGGCTTTGAAGAGCCCAAACCAACTGAGGTGGAAGCAGTACCCCAGCAGAGCACAGCTACTCTGTGAAAGCATGCATGGACACACTGTATTTTTACACAGGTCTCTGACTCACGTTCCTCTTCACTGAGTGGAATCTCCCAACTGGGGCCTCTAGCCACACCCAACAGTATTGTACAGTCTACAGATATTCAAAAACTCTCTAGGATGGAACGCCCAGAGAGAGGGGCAAGCCATCATCTTTGCCATTTGGGTGACTCAGCAGTTCCAGCCTTCCTTCAGGCTTTGGAGAGCCCAAGTGGACCAGGGGTGGAAGCAGTATCCTACACAGCACAGCAGCCCCATGAAAACATGGCCAGACTGCTTTTGCAAGTTAGTACCCAACCCTATTCCTTATCACCAGGTAGTGCCTCCAAACCAGGGTTTCTGGCTACCCCACTGGTGTTCTCTGGCTGAAAGAGGTTTTGGGACTCTTTGGGACAGAGCTCCCAGGAAGAGGGGTGGTCCACCATCTTTGCTGTTTGGAAAACTTAGCCGTTCCTGCCTTTGGGCTTTGGAGTATCTGAGGCAATCAGGAGCTGAAGTAGACTACTAGCACAGCACAGCTGCTCTAGGAAAACGTGGCCAGACTGCTTTTTTAAGCAGGTCCCTGATCCCATTTCTCCTAACTGGATGAAAAATCCCATTCTGGGTCCCCAGCTATTGGGGGAACCAGCCCCCAATATTTCAACGTAGGTTCTTTTCTATTTACCCTAAGTGTCAGCTGGTCTGAGAAATAAAGAGAAAGAGTACAAAAGAGAGAAATTTTACAGCTGGGCCTCCAGGGGTGACATCACATGTTGGCAGTTTCCGTGATGCCCACCTGAGCTGCAAAACCAGCAAGTTTTTATTAGAGATTTCAAAAGGGGAGGGGTGTATGAATAGGGAGTGGGTTACAGAGATCACATGCTTCATAGGGCAATAAAAGATCACAAGGCAGAAGGGCAGAGCAAGATCACAGGCCAGGGTGAAATTAGAATTACTAATGAGGTTCCTTGTCCCACTGTGCACGCGTTGTCATTGATAAACATCTTAACAGGAAACAGCGTTCAAGAGCAGAGAACCCGTCTGACTAGAATTCACCAGGCTGGAATTTCCTAATCCTAGCAAGCCTGAGGGTGCTGCAGGAGACCAAGGTGTATTTCATCCCTTATTTTCAACTGCATAAGACAGACACTCCCAGAGCAGCCATTTTAGAGAACTTCCCCTGGGAATGCATTCTTTTCCCAGGGCTATTCCTTGCTGAGAAAAAGAATTCAGCGATATTTCTCCTATTCGCTTTTGTAAGAAGAGAAATATGACTCTGCTCTGTCCGGCGCCGCAGGCAGTCAGACCTTATGGTTATCTCTCTTGTTACCTGAAAATCGCTGTTATCCTGTTCTTTTAGGATGCCCAGATTTCCTATTATTCAAACACACGTTTTACAAACAATTTGTACAGATAACGCAATCATCACAGGGTCCTGATGCAACATACATCCTCAGCTTACGAAGATGACAGGATTAAGAGATTAAAGTAAAGACAGGCATAGGAAATTATAAATAAGAGTATTGATTGAGGAAGTGATAAATGTGCATGAAATCTTCACAATTTATGTTCTTCTGCTGTGGGCTTCAGCAGTTCTCTCCATTCAGGGTCCCTGACTTCCCGCAACACCCAGCCACCTCCTACAGGGGCATTCAGGCCAGAAACTGGTCCATTACCACCTTGGGACAGGGCTTCCAGAGGAAGGGCACACTGCCATCTTTGCTGTTTTACAGCCTTCAGTGGTGATACCTACAGGTACTGGGAAATATGAGGCAACTAAGGACTGGAGTGGACTCCCAACATACTGTAGCAGCACTACAGAAAATCGGCCAGAATGTTAAAAGAAAAAAATAAAGATTTATAGAACAGCAACCTCAAAGATTGAAGGTAGATAAGCCCACAAAAATGAGAAATAATCAGCTCAAGAATGCTAAAATCTCAAAAAGCCATGGCTCCCTTTTTCCTTGAAATGACCAAATAACCTCTCCAGCAAGAGTTTGGAGCTGGGCTGAAGTGGAAATGGTTGACAAGACAGAAGTAGAATTCAGAATATGGACAGGAAAAAGTTCACTGAGCTAAAGGAGCACATTGTAACACAATTCAAGGAAGCAAAAAGTTATGAAAAAGCATTGCAGGAACTGACAGAAAAAACAGTCAGTATAAAGAAGAATGTAGTCAACCTGATAGAGCTGTAAAACAGAATAAAAGAATATCATAATAAATTCACAAGTATTAATAGCAGAGTAGACCAAGCAGAGGAAAGAATCTCAGAGCTTGAAGACTGACTTTCTGAAATAAGACAGGCAGACAAGAATAGAAAAAAAGAATGAAACAGAATAAACAAAACCTTCAAGAAATATGGAATTATAGGCAGGACACAGTGGCTCATACCTGTACTCCCAACACTTTGGGAGGCTGAGGCAGGCAGATCACTTAAGGTCAGGAGTTCAAGACCAGCCTGGCCAACATGATGAAACCCTGTCTTTACTAAAAATGCAAAAATTAGCGAGGCATGGTGGCACATGCCTGTAGTCCCAGATACTTGGGAGGCTGAGGTAGGAGAATGGCTTGAACCCGGGAGGCAGAGGTTGCAGTGAGCCAAGATCATGCCATTGCACTCCAGCCTGGGTAATAGAGTGAGACTCCATCACAAAAAAAAAGAAATATGGAATTATTAAAGAGACCAAATGTATGACAAATTTAACAACTTGAGGATCATGAGACACTTTCTCCAGTGTCATATAATAAATACAATAAAATTTCTGAGTTGCTTCCTAGTAGTGTGTTTGTGCATGCTTATATATTCATATATATATATATATACATACATATATATGGACAAGCTGATGATTAAAAATTATATGAACCACCATTAAACATTTACAGCAATTGATATTCAGCTCAGTGGCCATTACTAGTTTGTTTTATATTACTAGATTTTTACATTACATTACTAGTTTGTTTTACATTGTTTACATTGTTTTACATTTGTTTTACATTGTTTCAGAGACTATATTAATTAATTAATAATTAAGATCACAGTTAGTGGCAGAACAGAAAAAGCTATCCTATCAATATTTTTTGATCCCTAGTCCAGTGATTTTTCCATGTTAACATAGTAAGGGAAACAATATTCATAATGCACTTAATATTATGCCTGGCACATAGCAGGTTCTCAATAAATAATGTCAAGTAATATTATTACTCAAAATTATAGCAGTTGATAATGTTAAAAAAAGAAGCCAAAACAGAAATATATCAAGATGGAAAACCCAATGATATAATTTATATTTCAAATGATTAGAAAGATATACTACATACTTCAAATGATTAAGTTTTTAAACAACATACATGCAATATTTCATTATGCCATTATTCTGATATTTTGAGAGCTCCCAAACTATGTTGAAGCTCCTCATCTCTCCCTGAATGCCTTAAATAAAGGTTTTTGGGCCATGGAAGTCTTCACACAGTCTGGCAAAATTTATGAACCCATTTTCAGAACAATATTTTTAAATGCATGAAATAAAATACGTGGGATTACAAAGGAAATCATTTATCTTGAAATAGTTATCAAAATAATAAAAAAGTTTGCAATCCAATAACAAAATCTACCAGCAAGCCTAATAACTGTAATTTTGAAATAGCTGTGAATCTAAATGATATTTTAAAGCGTTTTCAGTAACTGTAATGTAATATGAAAATATTTGTAACTTTGGTAAGAAAAAGTCACAAGTATTGTATTATTTTGGTTTATTGCTTTATCCATTCACAATGGAAAGAAACACTAAATTTCAGGTAGATATAAAGGAATATTAAATGTATTTTTTAACTGTCCAAGGTCATGGGATCCCCTGAATTCTACTCATGATAGCATGTTTGAGCATCTGTGGACCCCAGTTTGTGAACTCTTGCCCTGAAACAAAGCCTGCCAGTTATCAAGAACCACCCATTGACAAAACAGTCGAAGTAAATATTCATATTTTCTTAGTCTTAAATAGAAAATGCCCGTGCTTTTTTCCCCACCTCTTTTTTTTATTTTTAGGATAAGACAAACCTGCCAAAACAAATGACATGGAAGAGACAGAACAAGATAAATAGAAAAATTGACTCAAAGAAAAGAGCGATATTCAGGGAACATAGAACATTAAACAATTTTTTTCCTGTTATGGAATAAACAACCAGGGATCAAGAAAGAACTCTTGGAAATAAAAAAACATGATTGCTGAACAATTGAAAAGATTTAAAGTGACACACCCATGCTGTCTTTCCTTTCTTCTACGTCCTCTTTACCGTCAGATTGGTGCTGAAAGAGGTCCTAGACCTCTTGGGCAAGTTTACAACTTACCTCTTTTGTCCTCTGCTTCCAGTGCAGTAAACATTTCATGAAGAGGGAACTGAGAAACCTCTTTTAGGCCTCCTTTCATAAGCCAAGAACTCCAGCACAGTTTACCAGGGAGAATAGAGATATGAACCTGGAGATGTTTTAAGGACTTGCCCATTATTAATGAAGTAGTGCTTTTTTTTTCACACTTGAGTTTTCTTTTCCGTACATCGAGCTTCTCTAGTCCGGCAGTTCTCAGTGGGGGTAATTTTGCCCACACAGGAGACATTTGGCAATGTCTGGAGACATGTTTGGTTGTCATAATTTGGGGACATACTTACTGGCATATAGGTGAAGTTCAAGGATGTAGCTACGACACTCTACAATACACAGGACAGCCCCTCCTACAAAAAATAATTATCTGGTCTGAAATATGCAATAGTGCTGAGGTTGAAAAATCTAACAGTCAAGCACTGTCAAGGAAAAAAACAGAATTGGTAGAGCTGCCAAACTATACCCAAACCCTAAATGGTAGCCATTTTCGATTTTAAAATTAGTTTAAAATACATTTATTTCTTCTCCCTATTCTGTGAGAAGTCCAGTACTCTATTTTAATCTATTAGTCTGTTTTGAATGTGTAGAGTTTACTTGACTAAGAAGTATCATGGATATTTCTCTCCCAAAATTGTAGACTGTGTCTAAGAGATATCAAAACAATTGGTTGATTGAATTTTTTATTATATGAGTTGACTGTTTTGACATCTTATAGATACAGGAAAGAACTGAGAAATGACAAAATACCTCAGAGGCAAGACTGAAGTACTGATCTTAGTTTCTACATTTAGAATGCAGAAATTCCTATTGAAATATTACAGAAAAAAAGAAAATATGGAGAAATCTCATTTAGAGCTGTAAGCCATTTATTTTATCAAAACATTTTATTTATTTTAAAATAATTTCCTCAGAAGATAGCCAGAGAGTTTTAATTTACAGTTAAAAATTAAAATGGAAAGCATTGACATTTTATAAACATGTTTTTAAGAAGTTTTAACCAAAACATGATTTAGGCCAGGTGTGGTGACTCAGGCCTGTAATCCCAGCACTTTGGGAGGCCAAGGTGGGAGAATGGCTGAAGCTCAGGAGTTTGAGATGAACCTGGTCAAAAAAATTATTTAATTAAATTACTTTAGGAGTTATATTCACATTTCTCTATATTTTTAAAAATTATAATATAACTGGCTAGATATATTATGCTAAGGCAGTGACAAACTAAAGAACTATCTTTTCAGAGCCGAGAGACTCAGAATTTCATTGAAATTTTCACTTTGGATATTCATCCTTCATCAGATATATGACATTTCTACAACAATCTCAATTAGGATAAAAAAGAAATAATTTAAGGAAGATTTATAGGTTCTGTGACTAAAATCATCAGTACCATAAAAGCCCAGGCTTCAAAGAAGTAAGAAATAATATTTTGAATGTTGCTAATTTAGTAATATTAAGAGCAGCAGTTTAGAAACTATGCTTCACCAGGAATTAGGAGATCCTGGTTTTAGTACTAGTACTATTTCTAACTTGCTGTGTGAGCTTCAGTATACCTAATAACCTTCTTAGGCTGCATACAAGTTGCTCATTTGTAGGAGTGAGTTCTATTTATCATCGTATCTAGACCTAGAATTATGTCTGGTGAAGTAGATTATTTGTTGAAGCAGTGTTGTAGAAAAATTGCTAAAATAGGACAGAAAACAGTAGCTTTATGTACCTCCAGGGTTAGTTCTACGTAAAACATGAAGTAGCTTTCCATTCTTTGCTTCCCTTCCACTTCCAAGCACGCTTTCTTGTATTTGCATTGTTGATGGTCCCACATCTTTATTTTTCTATCTCTTCAAATGTCATCATGTTTGCAGTGCCACTGTGCCTTTGATCCTTGTTCTTTCTCACAGAGTAATACTTTCCCCTGGCATTTTTTCAAAGTTAACATGACTCAATTACATCTGACCTAGGAGTCATCTGTTTTCTAAACCCTATTCTTGAGTTGGGGGTAGACGTTGGGACATTTTGCAAACTCCAATTGTGAAATTTCAGCCACCCCCAAATTCTGGTGGTAGTATTTTAAGGTCAGGGCATGATGACTTCCTGGCACCACTAGAATTCTACTACATAAACAGACACCTGCTTTAAGGATAATTAATTTTTTTTACTTCATAGATTGGACATGGCAATAAGAATGAGATTCAATTGATTTTAAAGTGCTTTGAAAAAGTTAAATGCTATAGTATCTAAAATTTTATTATGCCTCCATTTTCCTCAGTCTGTCATATTTAAGAGTCTATAATCTTGCCCTTCTCCAGCCAATCCTGGCTTCCTTTAAATCCCGTTGGAAAACTAGCTGCCTCATCACATGAGTTTACTTATTGTCACCAACACTATTATAGCATGCTTGTTTCTACCTCTGTGCTTCCTGAGATCCTTGATTATAATTCAGTGAGTCAACCTTCTAGCCACTGCCTCTTACCCCAATCAATTAAAGCAGTTATTGTTTTGTTTGTTTTTTGCCCTTTTCAGCATCAGATCTATGTGGCTATCTGTAGCATCCACTTTCACCTTAGGCCTGGATTTCTTTTCTCTTCTTTTTTTTTTTTTTGAGATGGAGTTTCACTCTTGTTGCCCAGGCTGGAGCACAACGGTGCAATCTCAGCTCACCGCGACCTCTGCTTCCTGGGTTTAAGCGATTCTCCTGCCTCAGCCTCCCAAGTAGCTGCGATAACAGGCATATGCCACCAAGCCCAGCTAATTTTGTATTTTTAGTAGAGATGGGGTTTCTCCATGTTGGTCAGGCTGGTCTTGAACTCCCGACCTCAGGTGATCCACCTGCCTCAGCCTCTCAAAGTGCTGGGATAACAGGCGTGAGCCACTGTGCCCAGCCTAGGCCTAGATTTCTAAGTATATGACTCCTGGAGAAGGTTTCTTTCTGTTATGCCAATAAGTAGATGGCAGTACCTAGGTTATGGCTCTGTTACCTAAATAAATAGATATTTAATAGGAATCCATTTCATATAAACAAGATTAGTGTGATTTTAAACATAGATTAGTGGTTTATTGACAATCTCCACTCCTGTCCTCCACTAATGGCTCTCCCATGGAGAGTCTAGTAAACACATTTTTTTCTCAATGCACATAGTAGGCATTCAATGTTTCTTGCATTGAATTTATTTGAGAGAAGATTCATAGTCATGAAAGGCTAGATTGTGTGGCAAAGGAATGATGTGTGTTTGAGGTGATAGGTATCCTAAGTACCCTGATTTGATCAGTATACATTGTATGCATGTATTAAAGTACCCCATGTACCCCATAAATATGTACAATTATTATGTATCAATTTAAAAAGAAAATAGTGTTAATTTCTCAGTCTGAGAAAAGGGATCACTTCAATAGTTGTCAACTAATAGTTATTGGTTGCCTATAGCCAAGTGATATAATGGTTACAAAGACCAATAAAGCAGAGTCCCAACTCTTATAAGGCTTGTAAAATATCTGACCAATATCTATACTGAGATTCACCAAGTCTGAGATGTTTGGAAGTCTAAGACAATTAAGACAATTTAGTTTTATCACCTCATTTCATTTATTTGGAAATTGAGGTTCAGAGAGATTCAATACCGTGTCCAAAGTAATATACATTGTTAGCAACAAAACCAGGTCTAGAACCAGTGACCCTTGAACCCTGGCCAGTCTTCTTTCTCTTACATGCTACTGCCTAATATTAGGCTTAGATATAACAAAGTAGACATGTATCTCTGACATATTTTCCCCGGATATTTTGCACCTTATCTAAAGACCTATCATGAGATTAAGTATCAAGATGTCATTCAGTAGCTTACTTGAGCTAAAATTTATAGGAGGGTTTATAGGAGGGCTTATGCAGGATTTTTGTAAAATATATGAATGTGTATGAATCCATCCGCAATGTTCTACCTCCTCCCAGTCTATGGAAAAATGTCTCAAGAGAGTAAGATATCTTTAGTTTAATAATTTAAAATAAGTGGTATTTGTAAAACACCTAAATTTGAACAGTAGAAAAGACCACCATGGTTGAGAAGAGAATATACAAAGTTATACTCTGTGTTTCCATGTCTGTTTTTCATCTCTTTTGTACATCTTCATCAAAGTCACATTGACAAACCTAATGGGAAGCAGCACATTTAGTGATTGTGGACAGAGCATGGTGAAAAATTCGTTAGGGATATCATCACTAAGATCACTTTATTTATAGCGTTTATCACTGTATCACCTCAGTTTCACCATATCTTTAAGTCTTTAATACCTTTTCTTTTTGAGACAGTCTCACTCTGTCACCAAGGCTGGAGTGGAGTGGCACGATGATAGCTCACTGCAGCCTCGACCTCCTGAGGAACAGGTGATCTTCCCACCTCAGCTTCCTCAGTAGCTAGGACAACAGGTGCATGCCACCACAATATTTGGCCAATTAAAAAATGAAAATTGTTGTAGAGATGGGGTCTTGTCATCTTTCCCAGGCTGGTCTTGAACTCCTGGTCCAAGAGATCCTTCCACCTCAGCCTCCCAAAGTTCTGGGATTACAGGAGTGAGCTACTGCACCCAGCCTTTAATAAATTTTTTCAGGGGATATCTTAATGGACTTTGAGTCTTATCAGTTGACAGAATAATTAGCATCTAGAGAGGCATGTTAGAACTGCTTTCAGAAAAGCTCAACTGATAACTATTCAAATTCATCATAGTTATATCTCTGCTAAAAAATATATGATATTGGGGAAGGTTGTATCATTGATGATTGGATGAAAGAGAGATAATCATTAAAAAGATCTGTGCTTCATATTACTGGAATTTCTTATTTATAAAATGAAATGACCATTTAAGATTTCAGAAATACATGTGAGTTATTTGAAAGACTGCTTTAGAACTGGCACATTGTAACTACTTACCCAAGAGAGTAACACTAAAAGGACAACAACGATTATTGTATGCATTGAATTTTAAAAGAAATTATTAGTATTCTTGAGGGAAGTCAAACAATGCCTCAATGAAGGTGTCAAATTATATCTTTTATGCATTATTAAAACAAAATACAGAGCAGCTTCTGTGTGGACAAAGTGGGTTTCACTCAAAAGAACAAGAACTCTAAGAGCTCCTAAATGTAATCTGGGCTCAGAATCGTTATTTGGATTTGCTTTCATTCCACCTATATTGCTAAGAATTTTTTTTTAAAGGGATAATTGCTTGTTTAGTTCTTATTGTCTTCTAATTTTAACACTTTATTTTATACGTGTAAAAATTGGATTACTTATGTAAGTACCTGCTATCTTACATTTACAAATTATTATTATTATTGCATTAGTCCATTCTCAGGCTGATGCAAGAGGTGGGTTCCCATGGTTTTGGGCAGCTCTGCCCACATGGCTTTGCAAGGTACAGCCTCCCTCCAGCTGCCTTCATGGCTGGTGTTGAGTGTCTGCGGCTTTTTCAGGTGCATGGTGCAAGCTGTAAGTGGATCCACCATTCTGCAGTCTGGAGGATGGTGGCCATCTTCTCACAGCTCCACTAGGCAGTACTCCAGTAGGGACTCTGTGTGGGGACTCCAACCCCACATTTCCCTTCCACACTGCCCTAGCAGAGGTTCTCCATGAGGGCCCTGCGCCTGCAGCAATCTTCTGCCTGGGCATCCAGGCATTTCCATACATCTTGTGAAATCTAGACAGAAGTTCCCAAACCACAATTCTTGATTTCTGCACACTCGCAGGCTCAACACCACATGGAAGCTGCCAAGGCTTGGGGCTTGCACCCTCTGAAGCCATGACCCAAGCTCTACATTTGCTCCTTTTAGGGACAGCTGGAGCAGCTGTGATGCACAGCAACAAGTCCCTAGGCTGCACAAGAACTGGGACCCTGGGCCTAGCCCAGGAGACCACTTTTTCTTCCTAGGCCTCCAGTCCTGTAATGGGAGGGCCTGCTGTGAAGACCTCTGACATGCCCTGGAGACATTTTCCCCATTGTCTTGAGGATTAACATTTGGCTCCTTGTTACTTATGCAGATTTCTGTAGCCCACTTGAATTTCTCCTCAGAAAATGGGATTTTCTTTTCTATAGCATTGTCAGGCTGCAAATTTTCCAAACTTTTATGCTCTGTTTCCCTTTTAAAATGGAATCCCTTTAACAGCACTCAAGTCATCTCTTGAATGCTTTGATGCTTTGAAGTTTCTTCCCACAGATATCCTAAATAATCTCTCTCAAGTACAAAGTTCCACAAATCTTTCAGGCAAGGGCAAAATGCTGCCAGTGTCTTTGCTAAAACATAATGAGAGTCACCTTTGGTCCAGTTACCAAGTTCCTTTTCTCCATCTGAGACCACTCAGCCTGGATTTCATTGTCCATATCATTATAAGCAGTTTGCATTAAAAGAGTAATCGATCCATAATTTGACTTAATTCATTCACTCAAAAAATATTTTTCAAATTCATATCTGTAGCAGACACTCCTCTAGGTGCTGGGAACATGGTGGCAAACAAGGCAAAGTCCCTGATCTTATGCTTCAGATTTAAGTTTTAAAGGAGGAAAGACACAATAAGCAAGTACTTATATATAAAGATATACCGATAAAGATATAAAGATAAAGATAAAATAAGCATATAAATAAATATATGATTTCAGGGAGTGATATGTGCTAACTTTTTAAATCTGATGATCTGCTTCCTAAATTAGACACTCTAGTGCTAATAGCCTTCAAATTGAAAATGGTAAGGAACTTTCTAATGATAAGGAATAGTCTTATTAAAACTCTCTGGGATATCTTCACTCCTTCATAACCAACAATCAAAATGCTATTCCATCAGAAGTACCATGTGCAGCTAGTTTTCCAAATTCTGCTCTCACAATTGCACATTAAAGAAAATATAATGTACTAATTCACACTCTATTATTGATGGTGAATAATGGCTTTGTATGGTACCTCTTCCAGAATTATATTTTAAAGTATCTAGTGTCTTAACACTAAATAAGTAAATACTGCAAGTCCCTTCTCTCTCCTTTCCCTCATCCCTCATTTTATCTCTTGCTCACCTTTGAGCACATACAAAATCCACACCTTAAAAACCACTTACTCAGGGGCTGTTGGGTAAACATGAAAGATGGAGACATGACTGACTTACTATTTCTGGTTTCTGCCCTTCATTTTTCTTCAGAATAATGTCTCAGTTAATATATGAGGCCTCTGGTCTGTGATCTAGAAAGTTTGTCAGTTTTTTAAAGTGTCTTTATTCTCAAGTGTGACTTTTCTTCAGTGTCTACATATTATTTCACACGTTCTATTGGCACTGCTGCAATGTAGATCAAAAATCTTGTGACATAGAGATAGGGGAATGTTACTGTCTCCCTTGTTCCATTTGTTCGGTTACTGATTTATTGGACTGATCTACCCTCATGAACTTGTGATCACCTAAAGGGAAGTTTTGAATATGTCGCCTTTTGCTTGGTTATTTCAACCATGCTGCTATATATAATCAGGTGTGGCACAGTTTGTCAGTTTGATTCTAGTTGTGAGTGGATAGAAATCATTACACTGTACTGTTAACGATCCTTGTCTGCTTGCTGTTACTTACTTTTTACAGGCATCACAATAAAAGCTAGACTATTTCTTTGGGGGGAAAGAAACTTATTTAATGTAATTTAAAAAACTTTTCCAATAGAAAATGAAATATTATTGAAAATAATATCTATTTTCTAGCTTTCAGCAATTCATGGTGCTTTCTTGTGGTGTCTGCTGGAAGTCTACTGCCATTATAGGGAACCTTGCTTGTTACCTTCTCTAGATCTCCATTCTAAACAATCTGTGAGTAATGATAAATTCTGTAGGAGGGTCTATTCTGAGCCGTTAACTTCCTATAGGGGGAAAATGGGTGGGTTATCAGAAATACCACTGAAGCAAAGTGGGCTGTGGGTGGAGGGTTGGGGTATTTGTCTTGAGAATTAAAAACTACGAAACACTTTTGTACACAACTGATTTTTAAAAAATAAACACATTTTTAAAGATGTTGAATTTCCCCCCCCCAATTGGGAATTCTTAAAAACAAATGCATGCATGTTTTCCCCTGAAAAAAAAAAACAAAGTTTGTCAGTTTTTATGCAACTATACTCTTGAAAAATGTTCTACATATACTTCCATCTTTTGTCAACCTCATAAATGTATGCAACTATTATGTATTCCTAATAATTAAAAATGAAAATATTTACATATTTTCCAGTTGTCTAAGATGCTTAAGTTTCCTAAGCATCAAGGTGATAATTGATATAAAGACAACAACCATTTTCTAACTCACAATAGCTTCATATATTGCAGTTTATTTTTGTTGCATTATACTTACAAATTCAATCAGGTTTTAAGAAAAATGAAGTCAAATCATTTAGTCAAAATAAGACTAAATTTTCTAGAGTCATTAGTAAAATTTTCCATAAGTAGATGGATTTCTATATACTTGAGTGGAAAATATCAAGTATTTAGTTTTTTAAGTTTATAATTCATTTCTGGCTTTTGAAATTTCTTTAAATACTGACTGACTTCGTTCTTCCTTAGGCTTTTTGGCCTATCACTGTAGGGCCCTTTACTGCTGAGAGGAAAAAGTGAATAGGCTAACGTGAAAACAGCTTATGGACAGTCAAACACATCCAACACAATTGACTTCAAAGCAACTGTATTTATTTTGACTCTGTGGGATTTTTTTGTTTGAAAAGTGAATTACCTAAATATTTCTGCTAATATTAAACTCATTAGGTTGAGCATTTTTTCTTTTATATCAAATGAATTTAAAGATGATTTTGTGGAGTTTTTCTTGAAAGAGGTTAAAATAGGAGCAGAATTTGAGCCATCTGTTGGATAATATTTGAAAAACTAGTAAAAGACTGTTAGAATGATACATTACCAATAGACAAGGAAGCTTTCTATTGCCACTCCTTTTCAGCATAGTATTGGAAGTCCTAGCCAGAGCAATCAGGCAGGAGAAAGAAATAATGGATATCCAAATAGGAAGGGAGGAAGTCAAACTGTCTCTGTTTGCAGATGACATGATTCTACATCTAGAAAACCCCAAAGTCTTGGCCCAAAAGCTTCTCCAGCTGATAAGCAACTTCAGCAAAGTTTCTGGAATACAAAATCAATGTACCAAAATCACTAGCAGTCCTACACAGCAACAATGACCAAGTCAAGGGCCAAATTAGAAAGGGAATCCTATTCACAATTGCCACAAAAAGAATAAAATACTTAACAATACAGCTAACCAAGAAGGTGAATGATCACTACAAAGAGAATTACAAAACACTGCCCAAAGAAATGGCCATACTGCCCAAAGCAATTTAAAGATTCAATGCTCTTCCCATCAAACTATCAATGACATTCTTCACAGAACTAGAAAAAACTATTAAAATTCATATGGAACCAAAAAGAGCCCAAATAGCCAAGGCAATCCTAAGAAAAGGAAAACAAAGCTGGAGGCATCATACTACCTGACTTCAAACTATACTACAAGGCTACAGTAACCCAGACAGCATGGTACTAGCACAAAAGCAGGCACATAGACCAACAGAACAGAATAGAGAGCCCAGAAATAAGGCTGCATACCTACAACCACCTAATCTTTGACAAGGCTGACAAAATCAAGCAATGGGGAAAAGACTCCCTATTCAATAAATGGTGCTGGGATCACTGGCTAACCTTATGCAGAAGAATGAATTTGGACCCCTTCCTTACACCATACACAAAAATCAACTCAAGATGGATGAAAGACTTAAGTGTAAAACCCAAAACTTATATAAAAACTCTAAAAGAAAACCTAGGCAATACCATCCTGGACATAGGAACAGGCAAATTATTCATGACAAAGACAACAAAAGCAATCACAACAAAAGCAAAAATTGACAAGTGGGATCTAATTAAAAGTAAGAGCTCTCTAAAGCAAAGGAAACTGTCAACAGAATAAACAGACAACCTATAGAATGAGAGAAGGTTTTTGCAAACAATGCACCTAATAAAAGTCTAATTTCCAGCACCTATAAGGAACTTAAACAAATTTATAAGAAAAAACAAGCGACCCTATAAAAAAGTGGATGAAAGACATGAACAGAAACTTTTCTAAAGAAGACATTCAAGTGGCCAACAAGCATTTGAGAAAAAGCTCAATATCCCTGATAATTAGAGAAATGCAAATCAAAACCACAGAGAGATAATATCTCACACCTGTCCAAATGGTTATTATTAAAAAGTCAAAAAATAACAGATGCTGGTGAGGTTGTGGAGAAAAGGGAACACTTATACACCCTTGGTGGAAGTGTAAATTAGTTCAACCATTGAGAAAAGCAGTATGGAGAGTCCTCAAAAAGCTAAAATCAGATCTACCATTTGATCCAGCGTTCGCATTACTGGGTATATACCTAGAGGAATATAAATTATTCTACCATAAAGACACATGCATGTGAATGTTCACTGCAGCACTATTCTCAATAGCAAAGACATGGAATGGACCTAAATGCCCATCAATGACAGATTGGATAAAGAAAATGTGGTACATATACACCATGGAATACTATACAGTCATAAAAAAGAACAAGATAATGTCTTTTGCAGGAACATGGATGGAGCTGGAGGATATTGTCCTTAGTAAACCCATACAGAAACAGGAAACTAAATGCTGCATGTTCTCACTTATAAGTGGGAGCTAAATGATAAGAACTTATGAACACAAAGAAGGAAAACAACATACATTGGCATCTGCTTGAAGGTGGAGGATGAGAGGGAGAGGAACAGAATAGATAACTATTGGGCTTAATTCCTGGGTGTTGAAATAATCTGTATGACAATTCCTTGTGACATGATTTTACCTATGTAACAAACCTTCACCTGTACCTCAAACCTAAAATAAAAGTTAAAAAAAAAAAAGAAACATTACCAATAAAATGAAGAAGTTTTACTAAAGAGAAAAACCATTGGCTTTTTCTGATACAGGTCCTTTCTCAGTGAAATTTGGAAGTTAGTAAGGTTATATTTAATATTTAAGCATTGGAATATTTTATTCCTTGATGAAACTTTATCTCCAACCATCTTTATGTACACCAAGAGTACCCATGATGCATTCTTACACTGATTAAAACCAGATCCGAGGAGTAAATATTATATGTTTACCACACATAACTGGCAAAATTTAATATATTCCATTTGCCAGTTATATTTGCATTTCCTTGAAAGACAAAATTTCAAACCAAAGGAATTAATTTTGAATTCAAAATCAGAAGCTTGGCATCAATAAACCGATATGGAAGTTATTTTGGGGGTCCTCTATATGTAAAGTCAGTCATTTTTAGTTTGGAAACATGAAAGACTGAATATGCCAATGAACAATGGCCAGACAATATATGAAAACAGAACTCTGATCCACAACCTCTGCAGCAACCTGTCCAGGAAGACAAATCACATCTGCAGCAATCGGTACAGATGAGTCAGGACTTAGTCAATAACTGCCAACTTCTCTAATTTTTGTCCCCCTTTCCAACTCAGAACTAACCTTAGAGAGCCAAATATGTTTCTCAAACCAATCACACAGAATGTTCTGCTTCTAGCTACCCTGCCTCTAGCCTCCCCATGCCTTCAACCTATGATCATAGCATACTTTGTCACTCCACTTTTTCACTATAGAGCTTTTCTACTCTCCTGCCTCTCTTCCAAATGTAAGTGACAGTGGCTGACTCCCTTGCTATAGCAAGCTCTAGATAAAAATAACCTTGGCTTGTCATTTCGGTGGTCTTTGTTTCTTTCTACAATCCTGTTACATAGATATTTTAGAGCCAAGATTTTTAACTGGTTATGTAAATATAATCGACTAAGAAGCTTAAAAAGTACAGATGACAGGCCAGGCCATGGTGGCTCACGTCTGCAATCCCAGAACTTTGGGAGGCCGAGGCAGGTGGATCACCTGAAGTCAGCAGTTCCAGACCAGCCCAGCCAAAATGGCGAAACCCCGTCTCTACTAAAAATACAAAAATTAGCTGGGCATGGTGGCGCGCTTGTAATCCCAGTTACTCAGGAGGCTGAGACAGGAGAATTGCTTGAACCCTGGAGGCGAAGGTTGCAGTGAGCCGAGACCATGTCACTGCACTCCAGCCTGGGTGACAGAGTGAGACTCCATCCCATCACCCGCCACCCCTGCGCAAAAAAAAAAAAAAAAAAAAGACAGATGACCAAGCATCACTCAAGTCCAACTGCATTGATGATAGCAAAACAAACAAACAAAAATGCCTATATTAGTTTTCAAACCTCTCAACTCCAATCTCTTGCCTAGAAAACATCAGGACTAGTTTGAAACTTGTTCTAACAGGTAAAATTAAATGCTCCTCCACCAGAAGTCATTTGTTTTTTAAATTTTTTCGATATTCTTTGAAATGGATCCCTTTAGCATTTCTCATAAACTGTTATCTGAAATCCATAGATGCTGAAGAAACAATGTTAGCACAACGCACATAAAAGAGTCACTTTACCAGAAGAAAGTTGATTGCCCTCAAATATAAAACCAATACAACACTGGTTTGGGAGAGCCATTCTGAACCTCTTATAAATGTAGAAAAGTGTTCAGTGATTTGCTGGCTTATGACTAACTCTGGCAAGGTTGTTCTTTTGGCAGGGCAGATGTTTTGCATTAAGTAGAATGTGGTATCACCAAGAAAACATATTGGGTTTTGTGTTGTATTCAGAACAGAAACAGCTGAGAACAGAAAGGCACTTCCAGAAGTATTCCCAGCTATCAATTTCCCTAATGTGTAAAATTCAAAATTTCTAAGGAATATTAGAGGGAGTGCTTGCAAGTGTTAAAGATGTATTACTCTAATCGCTAATAGTATATAGTTTACCCTAACTATCCCTCCTTTGAAGACTACCTGGGTTATTCAAGTTAATGCGGCACAGTAAGAGCCAAAAGTCAATGTGAATAAAACAATGATAATTTTATTTTGCCAGCAAGGCAAGGCCACAAATAACCTTGTGTGTCTATGACATATACTTGTATATGAAAACTCTTTTCCTCTATTTTTGCTTCCCAGCTTTGTCTTCATTTGTTTTTAATGGAATTAGGCAAATTTACAGATGGTAAAGCATCAAAATAATTTTAATAAATGATTGAGTGGTTTATAGTCTCTCACAAATCACTTCATTCCCTGAAACTAAGACTGAAAATATCCACAACTAAGGAAAGTTTTGGAAGACATTTCAGGAAAACAAGTAATTTTTTTTTTCTTTATTTTTTTTTTGAGACGGAGTCTCGCTCTGTCATCCAGGCTGGAGTGCAGTGTTGCGATCTTGGCTCACTGCAAGCTCCGCCTCCCGGGGTCACGCCATTCTCCTGCCTCAGCCTCCCAAGTAGCTGGGACTACAGGTGCCCGCCACCACGCCCGGAGAATTTTTTGTATTTTTAGTAGAGACGGGGTTTCACCGTGTTAGCCAGGATGGTCTCGATCTCCTGACCTCGTGATCCACCCGCCTCGGCCTTCCAAAGTGCTGGGATTACAGGCGTGAGCCACCGCGCCCAGCCAAACAAGTAATATTTTTTTCACTTCAATGATGTCATACACTGCCACTGAAAATATAGAAGGAGGAAATTGACACAATGTCTGGGAGTGCAGTGCGAATGCTAGAATGAAAGTGTAAGGGATGGTGTTTGTTGCCCAAGTCATGGTAGGGATATGAATGGTGTGGTATATTAGGGATGGAACTGAAGAAATTGGGAGTTTAAAAACAGTGCTAATTCTGTGCCAGAAGAGAAAGTTCTAATTGCTTCCTGAATGTAAATATCTTGGAGACAAAGAGGTCATTAACTGTGATAAAGGGTAAACACCAGAAGGGTGTGGGGTACCGGGAAGAAAAAGTGCATAGTTTTCCAGCTCTAAAATAAATCTTTCCAACATATTGAAACTGCATTTTATAATCTCCTTGAGAGAAAGGAATATGTCACATTATCTTGGATTTAGAATACTTTTTAAATACCTTAAATATTCCTATGCAATTTCTAGATAGGCTGATAAATAATTAGGAGTGCTTGATGTATATCAGTCATCCAGGTATGGATCAAACTAGTGAGAAAATATGCAAATATTTTAACATATTTGTAAAATTTTTATTTTGGTATTTTTAAAATTATAAATTATAAAGAAGGCATGTGACTATTCAAAACCACGGATTAAAGGTACCATCTGACATTTTAAAAGCATATGTAAAATCAAATCCACTGGAGCCTTACTGTCCTTAGAATCCATGCCCTGAGTTGACAAAAATAGAGGACACTACTTCATAATAAGTTCCTTTTGATAACTTTATTACCTACGTTCCTCAAAATGGCATTCCTGATGGCCTAGAATATAGAGAATACCAGTAAACAATGTTTACAGTGAAATTCTAATATATAAATATGATCTATTCTATGACTATTTTGGAGTCTAAAAAGCTTTTTGAAATACCACGTTATCTATGGAAACACTGAAATACTTTTCACTTACATAAAATTACTCATTGCATCTTATTTAATATCTCCAAAATGTAACATTTTGGAGGTCTTTTCCCTTCCATTTGGTTTCTTTTGTGTTTGCAGTTGAAATCTACACAATTTCTTCCATCCTCTCTCTCTCTATATATATATATACAGACACACACACACAGATATATATACATATGTGTATAAATATATACACATATGTATATTTGCTTTCTGAGATACAAACTAATCGAAGACTTTTATCTCTTGAAAAACCAGATTAAGAGTAGCAATAGCAGATAAAAATTCAAATAATCACTGGTTAATCAAGTTTTCTCATAATCCTGAAAGCGCTGGACAGAATATTGTTTATGAAGGTATTCTGAATGCTAATTTAGTGCACTATTTGGGTTCAAGTAGAGAAAATTTAAAAAACCACAGCATTATCTAGGAATCTATAGAAATTTGAAGAAGTTTCAGGCCTTGCTCAGATTATCTCTGACCCTGCAAACATAGACTCTTTCTCTCTCATATTCAGTAATTCTAACACTTATGTGTATAATTAAAAAATAAAAATTTACTCAAGATTCTTTTCAACTCATATTCGGCTTATAGGCTGGAGATTGATTTTAAAGAAACCGGACACTGTTTTTGCGTGTTAGAGCAATTTGAGAAAATATTGATTTCACTTTATAAGGCTTGAATGCTTCTATATGACTCAGAATTGGACACCAAGGTTCCTAGCATTTAAAATTTTCTATTCTCCTTTGTTTATGTTCCAGTTTTTGAAATATTCTTAATCTATGTTGTATTTAACATTTTCACACTTATATTGCTTTATTGTCACTAGTGTGGATGAAAAGAGTCAAAGTGTAAAGTATCTGAAGAGATTTATTCTGAACCAAATATGAGTGACCATGGCCCATGACACAGCCTTCAGGAGGTCCTCAGAACACGCGCCTTAGGTGGTCAGGGTGAAGCTTGGTTTTATATATTTTAGGGAGGCATGAGACATCAATCAAGTACATTTAAGAAATACATTGGTTTGGTCCAGAAAGGCAGGACAGCTCAAAGCAGGGGGTCTTCCAGGCTATAGATAAATTTAAACATTTTTTGGATGACAATTGGCTGAGTTTGTCTAAAGACCTGGTATCAATAAAAAGAAAATGTCTAGGTTAAAATAAAAGGTTTGTGGAGATCAAAGTTTTGTCGTGCATATGAAGCCTCCAGGTACCAGGCTTCAGAGAGAATAGGCTGTAAAATGACTGTTATCAGACTTAAAGTCTGTGTTAACCTTAATGCCAAAGAGGCATAATGAGGCATGTTTGACCCCCACTTCCCATGATGGCCTAAAACAGTCCCTCAGATCAAATTTTAAGAGCCCTGGCTGAGGAGGAAGTCCATCAACATGGTTGGGGGTGGGGGCGGGCGCTTAGAATTTTATTTTTGGTTTACATCTTCTGCTTTCTGGCCAAGATTTGCCAGAGACAACATCAAAGGCAAGCAAATTTTTGTTTTGTCTCATAGCATTGCCAGGGTGGGACAGCTGCTTGCCCTGGGTCTATCCTGTCCCTTGGTGGGGCTCCCTGAGGCATAGGGCCTTAAGAGTCAAAGACTTATAGCCAATTAATTATTCTGTGCCATATAGGAATAGATGTGGACAGGCATTCATTACCTCTTAAAGTTATTATTTTAAGTAAAAAGCCAACAAACAAAACAAAAAGGCAAATTTATAAGACTAATTTATTTTTAACTTCTATGTGTTGAGATGCTGTAAACTTGGTTTTTGTTACAGACTTATAGCAATTAGCTATACAAAACAAAAGCATTGTTCTAAAAATAATTTAAAATACGTGTATATATCTCTGCATAGCTATATTTATCTTCACAACTCATGACTGAGAGTATTATATCCAGGAGGCTTTGTTACAAGGTATCTATATTCTGTTAGTAAATATTTTCCTTTAATTCTATAGTAAGCAGAAAACACTCTATAGTTGGGGTGGATGCAAAAGTGACACATAATCATTTAGAAGGCAACTCAAGGTGCTTTACCAGTTGTTTAGGCATCTTTGTACCCCTTCTTGATTTGGAGGGTTTGATCTTGACCTAATTTTATCTCTCATAACTGGTCCTTATTATCTTATGTGCCCACCTTCTCTGCAACAGTCCCTGAGCCTAGAGGGAGGGTGTTTGTATAGTTTTAGAAGCAGAGCTTTCTCAGTGAAAAGGATTCCAGCCCAGTGGGATGCCAGATGAAGGAGATTCATTATCTCTGATCTTCAGAATGCCATGATTTTTGTTTCCTTGGAAGTAAAACAAGGAGAGATAAATAACAAATGTTTGACAATTATTTGGCAATTGTAAGAGGAATTTTTGTGTCAGAACAGAAAAAGAAACCTATTCCATCAGGGCACCAACGAAAAATATGAAGAAAAATATGATGTGGTACTCTCTGGAGGATTATTGTAGCCAGGAAATAATGATTCAATCTGCACTCAAACAAAAAAGTTAGGGCTGAAATCTAGTATTAAGTGTCACACTTTTCCTTTGAAACAATCTCTCTAGTTGCTTTTTTTCTATTAAAGAGAAATTACAGCAATTCTGATTATTTGCATAAAATGCAGCAAGAATTGATTGGCCACACAGACTCTTTTTAAGTTGGCAAAAATACTCTATTTAAGATTAAGTCTTGTTAAAACAACTAGGGCCTCCAATTGTTTGTTTAAAAACTCTTATTGAACTTATGCAAACAGTTATATTGTCAAAAAATTACTATCTGAATTTTGGAGAACTCAAAAAGGCAAATTTGCTTACAAAAACATGCTTTACGCAAAAAACTTAAAAGAAAAAGATACTCTTGACCCTTCTTTAACCAGACCAGCGGCTATTAAACAAGATGTTTGTTTACCTTGGAAATACCATTTACAAACTAAACAGCTCATGAGCACTATCAGGTACTGTAGAATTTAGAAGCTCCTCATAATTAGTCCTAGAAAAGAGGCTCTCTACTTATCAGGTAGCAAGATTTTATGTAAACGATTTTTATTTTATCATGAAACTCTTTTGGGAAACATTACTTCATTAGCCTAGGGGTAGCTTCCGTTCACATTCCATCACAAGGCAGTAAATGCTCCTTGTAGTGGAAATTCTCTAGTTCAGTCATTGTCATTGAAAAGTACTCACAGTTTTTTGCCATTATCCCTGATACATGCGCCACAGAAAGGACTGTGCAGTGGAGGATCTGTCCTGATTAGCACTCCAGCTTCTACCCTATACTTTGTGGGCTGAGGCGATTTTACTAGTTCCCATTTAGCATGTCCAATTAACATTTCCTAAAAGAGCAGATTTACATGCCTTCAGTTTCTTAGTACAGAAAGAGGAAACATCCCCAGTCAGATGCAGTAGCTATTTTCATAAGATATTTAAGTAAAGAGGTTACAACTACCTTACATAAAGCTTGTTTCAACATCTTACATTTTATAATTCTATTAACCTGTATGTTTATATGTTCTGGTCCCAGGAACCCTTTCTTACCCCCAGATCATTTTACCTTTTCTGGTGAAAGTGTTTGGGGTCCTAGTAAGGAGTTGCATCTGTAAAACCTATGAGGGACAGCAAATTTGGTAAGGCTTCTTAAACAGTCCTATGATTCTGTAGGAGGGGCACTCCTCTGAAAAGGGCCCTCTTAACCCGCAAATGTACTATGACCTGGCTAACAGGCATATCTGGTGGGAGGATATTCCTGTTATCACAAAGGCAGTCTGATCTGGCTTGCATATGTAGCATATTAACTGCTTCATCTGGTGTGCTTCACTTGTTATTTCATAGGGAGGGTTGGGCAGTCCCCTTCTCAGGGCAAATGGACCTTACAGTGGCATTTATCCAGTTTACTTGGCTGATCATTCTCTTAGGATACCAGTCTGCGAAACAGAACAATTCCTTTACATTATAGCATCTGGTTTTTTTTTTAAATTATACATTTAGTTCTAGAGTACATGTGCGCAACATGCAGGTTTGTTACATATGAATACATGTGCCATGTTGTTGTGCTGCACCCATTAACTCGTCATTTACATTAGGTATATCTCCTAATGCTATCCCTACCCCCTACGCCCACCCTGTGACAGGCCCCAGTGTGTGATGTTCCCCACCCTGTGTCCAAGTGTTCTCAATGTTCAATTCCCACCTATGAGTGAGAACATGTGTTGTTCGGTTTTCTGTCCTTGCGACAGTTTGCTCAGAATGATGGTTTCCAGCTTCATCCATGTCCCTACAAAGGACATGAACTCATCCTTTTTTATGGCTGCCTAGTATTCCATGGTGTATATGTGCCACATTTTAGTTTAATTAGATCCCATTTGTCTATTTTGGCTTTTGTTGCCATTGCTTTTGGTGTTTTAGTCATGAAGTCCTTGCCCATGTCTATGTCCTGAATGGTAATGCCTAGGTTTTCTTCTAGGGTTTTTATGGTTTTAGGTCTAACATTTAAGTCTTTAAACCATCTTGAATTAATCTTTGTATAAGGCATAAGGAAGGAATGCAGTTTCAGCTTTCTACATATGGCTAGTCAGTTTTCCCAGCACCATTTACTAAATAGGGAATCCTTTCCGCATTACATTATACTCTCTGGTTTTTAATGGTTAATGGGTTTACCCTTTCCCCATATCAACTATTTTCTTGGTAACCACAGAGCTCAGAATTAACTGTTGTTGTCCTGGCTTAGTTTTTTTCTTTGTTGTTGTTGTTTATTTGTTTGTTTTGTTTGCTTTTATTTGTCTAATTTTTTCTTTATTTTAAAGCAACCCTTAAGTAGTTTTTTAACTAGAGGAAAAACCTAGTTTCCTTTTTTTGATACATTTTTATTTTTTATTTTTTATTATACTTTATGTTCTACGGTACATGTGCACAACATACAGGTTTGTTACATATGTATACATGTGCCATGTTGGTGTGCTGCACCCATTAACTAGTCATTTACATTAGGTATATCTCCTAATGGTATCTCTCCCCCTCCCCCCACCCCATGACAGGCTCCAGTGTGTGATGTTCCCCTTCCTGTGTCCAAGTGTTCTCATTGTTCAATTCCCACCTATGAGTGAGAACACGCAGTGTTTGTTTTTCTGTCCTTGTGATAGTTTGCTGAGAATGATGGTTTCCAGCTTCATCCATGTCCCTACAAAGGACATGAACTCATCCTTTTTTTATGACTGCATAGTATTCCATGGTGTATATGTGCCACATTTTCTTAATCCAGTCTATCATTGATGGACATTTGAGTTGGTTCCAAGTCTTTGTTATTGTGAATAGTGCCACAATAAACATACGTGTGCATATGTCACTCTGATGGTAGTTTCTTTTGCTGTGCAGAAGCTCTTTAGTTTAATTAGATCCCATTTGTCAATTTTGGCTTTTTGTTGCCATTGCTTTTGGTGTTTTAGTCATGAAGTCCTTGACCATGCCTATGTCCTGAATGGTATTGCCTAGGTTTTCTTCTAGGGTTTTTATAGTTTTAGATCTAACATTTAAATCTAATCCATCTTGAATTAGTTTTGTATATGGTGTAAGGAAAGGATCCAGTTTCAGCTTTCTACATATGGCTAGCCAGTTTTCCCAGCACCATTTATTCATAGGGAATCCTTTCTCTATTGCTTGTTTTTGTCAGGTTTGTCAAAGATCAGATGATTGTAGAGCAGTGGTATTATTTCTGAGAGCTATGTTCTGTTCCATTGGTCTATATCTCTGTTTTGGTACCAGTACCATGCTGTTTTGGTTACTGTAGCCTTGTAGTATAGTTTGAAGTCAGGTAGCGTGATGCCTCCAGCTTTGTTCTTTCTCCCACTGAGAGCCATTTCCATCACTCAATAAAATCCCCACATTCAGCATTCTTCATGTCCAAGTGACCTGATTCTTCCTGGATGCTGGACAAGAACCTGGGTACCAAAAGGGCAGGGAATAAAAAGCTGCCACACTGACTCTCCACTGAGCTGGTTTAACACTCAGCCATCCACAGACAGCAAAGCTAAAAGAGCACTGTAACATGCCCACTGGGGCTTTGGGAGTCGCAGGCAACCCCCGCCCCCAGATGCTGCCATGGGGCCTTCATGGAGTTTGCTTCTGCCAGGACCCAAACACACTTTCCCTGGCTCCTGCACCTGCCCATCTGTGTGCTTCCCCTCCCATGAAAGGTTTGAACCTGAGGCAGCCAAGCAAGTGAGCCACACCTCTGACACAAGTCCTGTGAGGGGGTCAGCGAACTCTCCCACTTCAGTACTTAATATCAAGCCCATAAAAAAATCCATAAAAAGACCCATACAAAGATATCCAAGGGCAATTCAATAGAGGAATTAAAGCCTTTCAACAAATAGTGCTGGAGCAATTGCACATCTATAAACAAAAAATATGAACCTTGTCAAAAACCACAACCTTTATATAAAAATTATTTAAAATGGACCACATACTTAAATGTGAAAGAAAAATATAAAACTTTAAAAAAATAAGATAAAATTATCGGCTTTTGGGTCCAGGAAAAATTCTTAAACTTCACACCAAAAATACAATCCATAAAAAGAAAATTTCATAAATTGGACATCATTAAAATTAAAAACTTTTGTCTTCTGAAAGAGCCTGTAAAAAGGACGAGAAGTCAAGCCACAATCTTGGAGAAAATATTTGCAAATCACATATGTGAAATTAGATAAGCATATATAAAGAATTCTCTAAAACCTAACAACAAAACAAAAACCCCGACCTATCCTGATCAGAAATAAGCAAAAGATAGGAACAGATATTTTACTAAAGAGAATATACAGATAAAAAATAAGCACATAAAAGCATTATTGTCCATCAGGAAACTGCAAAAGAAAACCATAATTAAATATCAGTACACTCTTATAATGGCTGAAACAAAAAATAGTGACAATATAAAATGCTGGCAAGGAGGGGGATAAGCTGGATCACTAATACAGTGCTGGTGGAAATTAAAATGGTACAGCCACTCTGGAAAAACAGTTTGGTAGTCTCTTAAAAACTAAATATCCAACTACTACTGTATGACCCACCAATTGCACTCTGGGGCCTTTTTTCCCAAGGAAATGAAAACTCACGTTGACACAAAATCCTGTACACCAATGTTCACAGATGCTTTATTCATAATAGGCAAAATGTGAAAACAATCCAGGTTGGATGCAATAGGAGGCTATTGAGTAATTCATGTTAAGAGGTGATTGAGCATGAAGACAGCAGGAGTGGAAATGGAGAGAAATGGATGGATTTTAGAGATATAAATGGGGAGTAAATAGCTGGATTTTGTGATGGATTAGATATGGGCAGTTGGAGAAAAGAAGGTGTCAAGGATATCTGAATTCTAGGTTTTGACTGGTATAAAGTATGCTAGAAGAGAACAGAGTACATAGTTACAGGCGTGGAAGAGGCCATAAATGAGTAATATAGCTTTATTAGTATGTACCAGTTACATATCAAGCCCATAGAGAGGTATAGGTCCAGGAAACCAGAAAAAAATACTTTTAATAGAAAACACTTAGTATATTTAAAATCAGTTAGGGAGATAGATAGAGAAGAGAAAGGCAGGAGAAGAATGTAAATGAGTGAGAAAATATACTAGTACTCAAAAGATATTATTATCCTCATTTACTTACATTAGAAATGACTCAGACAGGAAAATAATAATCAGCCACCAGATAACAAATGGAAGATTGAAATCCATATCTGACTTTTGAACTATTAATCACACTAATTACTACGAATTTTCTTGTAACAAAAAAATTAAGTCCATGATCTATCTCCTAATATTAGATTTTTAGGAGCAGCTCCTTCATTAACATAGAAAGGAATAAGGAAATGTTCTCATTCACTGAATTTAAGCAATGTTTCTTTCCTTACAAATAGATTTGTGTAGTAGATGAAGGATGAATCTTTCACTCTAGAAAAGTATCTTTTACATTTTGAGAAAACAGACTCACCAGAATCAGACAGATTCTCACCTTACTTTATCTTTAATGTTATTTTGAAACTCAGTGTGAACACATTAAACAGAGTTGTGTTCAAGTAAGGACTTGATGAATAAAGAAAATAAAATGCTGAAACCTTGCACTGAACTGAGTCTCTTCTTTTAATAGAAGAATAAAATTCATGTACATGTATTAGTGGTATGTTTGGGCTTATTCATGCTATTTTATTTGTTTTAATTTTTGTTTGTTTGCTGGCTTGTTTACAATGTTTTTATTTCTTTTCTTCCTTTCCTTTCTATGAGTTGACCAAGTTTTATTTGTTCTTTTTTTCCCTTAGTAGTTTGGAAGATGTACAAATGATTTCTATTTTTGTAACGATTACCTTAGCATTTCAAACAAACATATTTAATCTTGCAGTTTTTAATCGCCATGTGGCTATATCAATATTCTTCTCCAATAAACATCCTTTTACTTTACTCTTCACTCCAGCTACTTCTCATATTGAAATTACTGGTATTTTATTTTCAATTTGCCACTAAAGTCTTTACATTATTTTATTACATTTTAAAATATTACTTAAGCTTCAAGTCCATATTATAAAAAATTACTTAGAATGAATTGTATAGTTTAGTGTTTTGTTTTGCTTTTGTTTGCTTAGCATGCTTTCTCATGTCCCACATCTTCTTTCTTCTTTGTTTCATTTTTATTTTTACTGAGGTATAAGTAAGTAATTTGTTCAGAGAAGATACGTGGGTAATAAATGTTCTGCATTGTATATGCCCATATATTTTTATTTTATTCTTAACTTAAATGACAGTTTGGCTGGCTATAAAATTCTGGGTTCAAAACTATTTTCTGGAGAATGGTGAAGACACTGACAATTTGTCTCCTGACATCTAGTGTTGAAGGTGAAAAATGTGATGGTAAATGTATTATGATTCCTCTAGAATAAGCTTATTATTCCCCTTCTTATTTTCTGAAAGTTTTTCAGAGTTTCATTTTATAATAAGTCCTATGGATCCATCTCTTGACTTTTTTTCTATAACTTTGTTCTTTGGTAACAGGGTGTAGGAGGGTCCCTTGCCTTGAACTTCTTCCTAATTAATTTGGTTGTGTGGTGTACACATTTTGCTATTTATTCCATCTATCAAGCTCCTTTATTTTGGTAATGAAAATTTTAATTTCCAAGGACTATTTCATAGCAGCCTGAACTTTGGGGGTGAGAGGAGGATGGAGGTTAATGGGTACAGTATCTTCTCAAATTTCTTTGAGAACATAAATTAAATGGATTTTGAACTCTTCTTTCTTTTACTCTATAAATTATTTTCCCTTAGGTAATTACCTCTGGGTATTGGTGTTTGTTTTTCTCAAATATTTGATGGTTCTTCGGTGCCTGTTTCCATTTATACATGTTCATTTATAACCATTTAGATCAAAGTTAACATATGGTTACTCAGCTCAAGAGCCACCAGTGTTGTTTGGCTAGCACAATGTGAGATATTTAGACTGGCAGATTGCCCAGGTAGTTTTTTTCTGGATATGTGAGTTCCTTCTTTCTGATGGCCTTAAAAGATCTGGGCATTTCCTCACTTATGGGACATATGGGCTTCATATGCTTACTAAGCCATGTATAACTTCTAGTGCAAATAATAAAGTCAAATTAAAGGCTTCACTGGAAAAAAACACTCTTTAAAAAATTAAAATATATCTGCATTTAATTTAAATTATAGTAAACAAAAGAGCGCCTTATTCTTTATATTTCTATGGCCTCATGTTAAATTTTTAGGCTATGATAAAAGAGAATAACCAAATACTTAATTTTCAAAACTGAAGTTCAACTAATATTTCAATGATATAGCTTCATACCACTCTCTAAAATATACATTGCTTTTTCAATGTTTTATCCTCCACTACTTAAATTAGTTGAGAATATTAGTTCTTCAGTAAATATCTTTGAAATGATGAACTATGCTTGAAAATACACATCGTATTGTGTCTATATCTGCAACTAATTGAAGTCCAGATGTTAACGTGTGTAATGACATAATGATGGTAATCACACACTTCTGAAGCCATGGACATTTTCCCACTCTGATTTCTCATGACTGTGTCATATAACATCTCACATTTCCAATTGGTGCTGCATGCTACAAATGAAGAAATTTTCTTTTGTAACTTTTTTTAGAATTATAAATTTGCAGTAATTTACAAAACAAGGCAAAAAAGACAGTTGTGATTTATTTTAGTTTCTTCTTGGAAATTAAACTTAACATGTCAACAGTGATACAGGTCTGAATGAGTCTGGACAACTTAGCCAACATTGCCTGTTCACTAATAAAAAGTTCAAATAGGCTGTGTGAACATGTTTACAGGTTGGTTTATTCTTGCTCAAGTCAGTAAAAATCATTGTAAAATGAATAAAAATGGGTCTTAAACAATGTAGCATAGATTTATAAATGTTTTCTAGCAGCCGAAAAGAACATAAATCCTCCTAATTTTAAAAGCAAGAGCAGGAGTTTTATACATACAAAGCAAGTATGTAGACTGTTGGAAAGAGGTAAGCTTATGAAAAGCATTCAGGAGATTTTCTAAAGATTAATGTATTGATCTCACAATTAGCCATTAATATTTCTCTTTCAAGCTGGTTGCCTTTCATATCAATCCATGTAAGTGGATCACTAGGGGTAAATGCCCCCCCTTTTTTTATCCAGTGTATTGAATCTTTGAATGTGGACCTTAGCTCAGTGTATTCAGTATACTTGTTCAATGGGTAACCAAAAAAGATAATGTATATGGTAAAATATTTAGAGTATTTTATACTTGGCAATTTGCCTTGTATTATGTAACCTTGATGGAATCTAACACATAAAATTCTTAACTTAACCAAGAGCTTGTCCTTGATTCTAGTGTAAACCAAAAATAAAATTCTAAGGTCCCCCAACCATCTCAATGGACTTCCTCCTCAGCCAGGGCTCTTAAAATTTAACCTGAGAGGCTGTTTCAGGCCATGATAGGAAGAGGGGTCAAACATGACTCCTTATACCTCTCTGGCATTAACTTCAACACAAATTTTAAGTCTGATAAAAAACAGTTTACCACCCATTCTCTCTGAAGCCTGCTACCTGGAGGCTTCACCTGCGTTATAAAACTTTGGTCTCCACAACCTCTTATCTTAACCCAGACATTTCCTTTCTGTTAATCCCAGGTCTTTAGACAAACTCAACCAATTGTCAATGAAAAAGTGTTTAAATTTACCTATAGCCTGGAAGTACCCCTCCGCCCCCCTGCTTTGAGTTTTCCTGCCTTTCTGGACCAAACCAATGTGTTTCTTAAATGTATTTGATTGACATCTCATGCCTCCCTACAATGTATAAAACCAAGCTGCACCCTGACCACCTTAGGCACATCTTCTTGGGACCTCCTGAGGGCTGTGTCATGGGCCATGGTCACTCATATTTGGCTCAGAATAAATCTCTTCAAATATTTTACAGAGTTTGACTCTTTTCATCGACAGCAATTTGGCATGCAAACACTTGGGGCCTCAAAGAAGACTCAGGACCCTGAAGGAGTTGCCCAACTCAGAGCTATGGTACTAGCAGGGGTCCACTGAAGCCTCCCCAAGTTGCAGCTTCTCCTCTGGTAAGACTGGTAAGTCCTCCCGAGCCCTGAACCTCCCTTCGGTTGATGGTCCTTGATTTATTCTGAGCGGGTTTTCCTTCTAGGAAGTTGTTGTTTCAGCATCCTAATTCTAGTTTGGAGATGCATTCTAAAGGATCTTCTCTATTACTTTTTCTCCCACAATTAATCTTGATTCAATCTGTCTGTGCACATTTGCCTGAAGAACTGAACTGTTGTTTTCATAGGTAAATGAGAGACTGAGTTTTTTCATTTCTGAAGAGTAAGGGCATTTGCTCCTACAAGCTGAAAGGCACCCCTGGGTGGCTGGGGCCCTCGTGGGAGTTTCTGGGGGGTTGACCCTTACAACATGCAGTGGCCCTACAGAAAAACCTGCAACTAAAAATTATTTTTAAAAAAGGCTTATCCAGGAAATGCATGTAAGGGCTAATTACCCAGTGTTTTGAGCCTTCAAAGAGGTAATAGACCCCTGGAGAGAGAAACTGAGACATGTAAGAGGGTGGCAATGACTCAGTGGTGACACACTGTGGAGTCCTGCCCACAAGTAGCACACATCAACCCACTACACAGAAATCCTAGGGCACAGCTCCGTTCCTCCTTTTAAGAAAAAAAAGGGAAACTAATAATCTAAGAATGAGGAGAAAACAAGGAGAATGACCCCCTTTTGAGCATTCCATAGGTTTTATGGCACCTCTACTTGCCAGGGTTTATGTAAAATGGAAGTAATATGGTCTTCATGCACATAGACATTAAGGAAAATTTGCCCTAAGGTAGACCTGCAAACTGTAGAGTTCCTAAGTTCTCTTTTTCTCTATTTTCTTTTTTTGCCTGCTTTAAATCTGCTGTTACTCTTCTACTGAGATAAAAATCACTGTTTGGATCTCAACAGTTTTTTTTTTTTCTTTTTTTTGACAAGTCGGTGAATTTGTATTTATGTCATGGCTAAAATTCTGAAGTAAAAGCTATAGGATCTTTGTGTGTGTGTGTGTGTGTGTGCACGCGCACGCGTGTGTGTATATTTAAAACACGTTTATAAATTATATAATTTTATGTTTAATTGGCAGTTAAACCCATTTTAATTTCCCTCTAGCACACCAGATTTTTTCTCTTCATATCTTATGATGTAAATTTTGCTATCTGATTTTCACCTCAGTTGTTTCTTTAATATGCAAATTTAGGGCTCTTTAGCTGACAACTGCCTGGCGTGATGAAACAGGTTATCAAGAATTTGAAAGTCTAAGATAGGAAAGAAAAGAGGTCTTAAGGATCTGTAAGATGTATTTCTATCAGCATGTCTAATATGTCTATGTATTTATGTGTCGTGTACACAATGTTTCACAACTAAAAATGTGTAAAAGAGCTCGAATTAATTGGCTTAATAGATAAAAATGCTTAAATCAAATACTTTAAAAAAACTAGTTAAATACTTTTTCAAGTTCACATGACTAGTAAAATCTCAAATAAGCTGGCTTTTAAATTACTGGTAAAATAATATTAACAATATCTTAAGAATTGTTGACTTTTTTTTGTATTTATTGATCAAGTGGTTTTGTGCTTATACCTACAGAATACTATAAGATTTGCCATAAGAATTATAAAAGTATGAAACCCAGCCCAAGACAGAATGACCTTTGCTTGTGTAATTTTAACAAATAAGACATGGAATATTGTTGGTTTAATGAAAACAGCTAACTCCTGAGTTATTGGTAAAAAAAAAATATTCCCTTATATTTAACCTTAAGTTTCTTAAGTAAATACCTGAAATTGACAGAGATAAAAAATGGTTAATAGGAAAATAACTTTAAATATTAACTGTCACAGTTTTTGTAAATAATCTAGGTAAACTATTAATCAGGTAAACGTAATGGAATAAATTCTGTTAAACAAACATCATAATTTAGGGTCTCAGGTTATTAATTGATATTAAGTACTGAAGCGGGAGAGTTCCCTGACCCCTTCACAGGACTTGTGTCAGAGGTGTGGCTCCCTTGCTTTGTTGCCTCATGTTCGAACCTTTTATAGGAGGGGAAGCACACAGACGGGCAGGTGCAGGAGCCAGGGCAAGTGCGTTTGGGTCCTGGCAGAAGCAAACTCCATGAAGGCCCCATGGCAGCATCTGGAGCAGGGGGTGCCTGCGACTCCCAAAGCCCCAGTGGGCATGTTACAGTGTTCTTTTACCTCTGCTGTCTGTGGATGGCTGAGTGTTAAAGCAGCTCAGTGGAGAGTCAGTGTGGCAGCCTTTTATTCCCTGCCCTTTTGGTACCCAGGTTCTTGTCTGCATCCAGGAAGAATCAGGTCAGTTGGACATGAAAAATGCTAATGTGGGGATTTTATTGAGTGGTGGAAATGGCTCTCAGTGGAATAGATGGAGAGCTGGAAAGGGAATGGAGGGGGAGATGATCCTCCCCTGGAGTTTCGCTGTCCTGCAGACAATCTCCTCCCGACTGTCCCCAGCTGAACTACTCTCAACTTTCAGATGCTCGTTCTCTTCTCTCTTTCTCTGCCGCACTACTCAGCCATGTTGACACTCTGCCACTCTTCTGCTCTTCTGCTTGTGGAGCCTTGAGTTTGGGGTTTATATGGGTACAGGATGGGGGGTGTGGCTGACCAAAAGGCAACATCTGGGCACTAAAGCAGGATTGCCTGTTCTCATTTAGAACTGCAGGCTTCCAGGCTTAAGGGTGTGGCCTTGTCAGGGAACTGCCCTCTTCTACGCAATATTTCCTTGCCTCCTGCTTGTATCAGTATCCGGGTAATTTCCAATTTAAAAATTATAAGAAAACATTTTTTTAAAAAGAAGTTCTTATTAAGAGGTAAAATATCTTTGTCTAATTCGAAGCTTATTTGAAGCTTACACATAAAATATGGTAAAGGAATCAGGAAATAAGAGATGTAAAGAAAGTTAAAGATATAAAGAGGTACTTTTGGTAAGGAAGATAGAAAGGAAAGCAATTTTACATAAGAAAGGATCTTGTGTGGTGAATTTTTGTCCTAAAGCAAATGACTAGGTTATTCAAGAAAGAGGGATATTTAGGACAAAACAGAAAGTCTACACGTCTTGTGAATGGTCTATGTAAGTCATAATAAAGATAGTAAAAAGGAATTTTTAAAGCAGTTGTATAATTCAGTTGGCTATGATTAAGAAGAAATGAGTCTTTCTAAAGATGGGTCTTTGATATTAAAACAATACACTAATACAAAACCAAATAACTGGTTAAAACAAGATTTTATTACAAACGACTTACTTTTAATACAAGAAGTTTTAAATTTTTTAAATTCTATAATCTGTTTCTTTAACATTCTTCAGATTGATATCGCAGAGGTTCAACTCTTTCTCTTGAAAAGGCCTTGAAGGATAGGTCTCTCCTTCACCTTTTGTTGGTTCCTGTAACTTTTATTAATTATCTAAAGTAAGGGAGATTTTTTTTGTGAAAACAGGCAAATAAACTATCTTTTGGGCCTGCCTTTTTATTCTGTATGCTGGTTACATCTCTATCTTTATATATGTCATGTGAAACTGATATTTCACCACTAAACTATATGAAAGAGCTCTAATCAAGTAACTTACTTAAGAAGGTGCTAATCAGATTGGTAGAAGCTAGCTTGGATGCCTTTTAATTCACATGACCTTGGTAATCTTTGGTAAATTTAATCTCAAAACTCTCCAGTAATTTAAAATCTGAAAGTCATGTTAAACCCTCAGGTTTTTTTTCACTGGAAATTTGGGTTACTTTTGATAACTGGCTTTATGATAACTGGAATATCCTCCCACCAAATATGCCTGTTACCCAGATCATAGTACATTTGGGGGCTAAGGGGGCCCCTTTCAGATGAGTGGCCCTCCTACAGAATCATAGGACTGTTTAAGAAGCCTTACCAAATTTGCTGTCCCTCATAGGTCTTACAGATGCAACTCCCTACTGGGAACCCAAACCCTTTTCACCAGAAAAGGTAAAATGCTCTGGGGGTAAGAAAGGGTTCCTGGGACCAGAACATATAAACATACAGGTTAATAGAATTATAAAATGTAAGATGTTGAAACAAACTTTATGTAAGTTAGTTGTAACTCCTTTACTTAAATATCTTATGAAAATAGCTACTGCATCTGACTGGGGATATTTCCTCTTTCTAGTACTATGAAACTGAAGGCATGTAAATCTGCTCTTTTAGGAAATGTTAATTGGACATGCTAAATGGGAACTAGTAAAATCGCCTCAGCCCACAAAGTATAGGGTAGAAGCTGGAGTGCTAATCAGGACAGATCCTCCACTGCACAGTCCTTTGTGTGGAGCATTTATCAGGGATAATAGCACAAAAACTGTGAGTACTTTTCAATGACAATGACTGAACTAGAGAATTTCCACTACAAGGAGCATTTACTGCCTTGTGATGGAATGTGAACGGAAGCTACCCCTAGGCTAATGAAGCAATGTTTCCCAAAAGAGTTTCATGATAAAATAAAAATCGTTTACATAAAATCTTGCTACCTGATAAGTAGAGAGCCTCTTTTCTAGGACTAATTATGAGGAGCTTCTAAATTCTACAGTACCTGATAGTGCTCACGAGCTGTTTAGTTTGTAAATGGTATTTCCAAGGTAAACAAACATCTTGTTTAATAGCCGCTGGTGTGGTTAAAGAAGGGTCAAGAGTATCTTTTTCTTTTAAGTTTTTTGCGTAAAGCATGTTTTTGTAAGCAAATTTGCCTTTCTGAGTTCTCCAAAATTCAGATAGTAATTTTTTGACAATATAACTGTTTGCATAAGTTCAATAAGAGTTTTTAAACAAACAATTGGAGGCCCTAGTTGTTTTAACAAGACTTAATCTTAAATAGAGTATTTTTGCCAACTTAAAAGGAGTCTGTGTGGCCAATCAATTCTTGCTGCATTTTATGCAAATAATCAGAATTGCTGTAATTTCTCTTTAACAGAAAAAAAGCAGCTAGAGAGATTGTTTCAAAGGAAAAGTGTGACACTTAATACTAGATTTCAGCCCTAACTTTTTTGTTTGAGTGCAGATTGAATCATTATTTCCTGGCTACAATAATCCTCCAGAGAGTACCACATCATATTTTTCTTCATATTTTTCGTTGGTGCCCTGATGGAATAGGTTTCTTTTTCTGTTCTGACACAAAAATTCCTCTTACAATTGCCAAATAATTGTCAAACATTTGTTATTTATCTCTCCTTGTTTTACTTCCAAGGAAACAAAAATCATGGCATTTTCAAGACCAGAGATATGAATCTCCTTCATCTGGCGTCCAACTGGGCTGGAATCCTTTTCACTGAGAAAGCTCTGCTTCTAAAACTATACAAACACCCTCCCTCTAGGCTCAGGGACTGTTGCAGAGAAGGTGGGCACATAAGATAATAAGGACCAGTTATGAGAGATAAAATTAGGTCAAGATCAAACCCTCCAAATCAAGAAGGGGTACAAAGATGCCTAAACAACTGGTAAAGCACCTTGAGTTGCCTTCTAAATGATTATGTGTCACTTTTGCATCCACCCCAACTATAGAGTGTTTTCTGCTTACTATAGAATTAAAGGAAAATATTTACTAACAGAATATAGATACCTTGTAACAAAGCCTCCTGGATATAATACTCTCAGTCATGAGTTGTGAAGATAAATATAGCTATATAGAGATATATACACATATTTTATTTTTAGAACAATGCTTTTGTTTTGTATAGCTAATTGCTATAAGCCTGTAACAAAAACCAAGCTTACAGTATCTCAACACATAGAAGTTAAAAATCAGTCTTATAAATTTGCCTTTTTGTCTTGTTTGTTGGCTTTTTACTTAAAATAATAACTTTAAGAGGTAATGAATGCCTGTCCACATCTATTCCTATCTGGCCTAGAGCAATTAATTGGCTGTAAGTGTTTTGACTCTTAAGGCCCCATGCCTCAGGGAGCCCCACCAAGGGACAGGATAGACCCAGGGCAGGCAGCCATGCCGAGAGGTGACAGCTTGCTGGCAGTCCTCGCAGCCCTCGCTCGGTCTTGGTGCCTCCTCTGCCTGGGCTCCCACTTTGGCGGCACTTGAGGAGCCCTTCAGCCTGCCGCTGCACTGTGGGAACCCCTTCCTGGGCTGGCCGAGGCCAGAGCTGGCTCCCTCAGCTTGCGGGGAGGTGTGGAGGGAGAGGTGCGGGTGGGAACCAGGGCTGCGTGGGGTGCTTGCGGGCCAGCGTGAGTTCCAGGTGGGTGTGGGCTCAGCGGACCCCACCCTCAGAGCAGCCAGCTGGCCCCGCCCGGCCAGGCAGTGAGGGGCTTAGCACCTGGGCCAGCAGCTGCTGTGCTCAATTTCTCACCGGGCCTTAGCTGCCTTCCCACAGGGCAGAGCTCGGGACCTGCAGCCCGCCATGCCTGAGCCTCCCACCCCCACTCCGTGGGCTCCTGTGCTGCCCGAGCCTCCCGGATGAGTGCCATCCCCTGCTCCAGGGTGCCCAGTCCCATGGACCACCCAAGGGCTGAGGAGTGAGGGTGCATGGCACAGGACTGGCAGGCAGCTTCACCTGTGGCCCTGTGCGGGATCCACTGGGTGAAGCCAGCTGGGCTCCTGAGTCTGGTGGGGACTTGGAGAACCTTTGTGTCTAGCTAAGGGATTGTAAATACACCAATTGGCACTCTGTCTCTAGCTCAAGGTTTGTAAACACACCAATCAGCACCCTGTGTCTAGCTCAGGGTTTGTAAATACACCAATGGACACTCTGTATCTATCTACTCTGGTGGGGACTTGGGGAATCTTTGTGTCCACACTCTGTATCTAGCTAATCTGGTGGGGACTTGGGGAATCTTTGTGTCCACACTCTGTATCTAGCTAATCTGGTGGGGAGGTGGAGAACCTTTGTGTCTAGCTCAGGGATTGTAAATGCACCAATCAGCGCCCTGTCAAAACAGACCACTGCGCTCTACCAATGAGCAGGATGTGGGTAGGGCCAGATAAGAGAATAAAAGCTGGCTGCAGTGGCAACCCGCTGGGGTCCCCTTCCACACTCTGGAAGCTTTGTTCTTTTGCTCTTTGCAATAAAGCTTGCTGCTGCGCACTCTTTGGGTCCACACTGCCTTTATGAGCTGTAACACTCACCGTGAAGGTCTGCAGCTTCACTCCTGAAGCCAGTGAGACCACGAACCCACCGAGAGGAACGAACAACTCCAGACGCACCGCCTTAAGAGCTGTAACAGTCACCGTGAAGGTCTGCAGCTTCACTCCTGAGCCAGCAAGACCACAAACCCACCCGAAGGAAGAAACTCTGAACACATCTGAACATCAGAAGGAACAAACTCCAGACGGGCAACCTTAAGAGCTGTAACACTCACCACGAGGGTCCACGGCTTCATTCTTGAAGTCAGTGAGACCAAGAACCCACCAATTCCAGACACAATACTACCCTGGCAATGCTATGAGACAAAATAAAAATTTGCTGGCCTTTGATGTTGCCTCTGGCAAATCTTGGCCAGAAAGGGGAAGACATAACCCAAAAATAAAATTATAACCCCCCCCCAACAATGCTGATGGATTTCCTCCTCAGCCAGGGCTCTTAAAATTTAATCTGAGGGACTGTTTTAGGCCATAATGGGAAGTGGGGGTCGAACATGCCTCATTATGCCTCTCTGGCATTAAGGTCAACACAGACTTTAAGTCTGATAAGAATCATTTTACAGCCTATTCTCTCTGAAGCCTGGAACCTGGAGGCTTCATCTGCTCAACAGAACTTTGGTCTCCACAACCTTTTATCTTAACCTAGACGTTTTCTTTTTATTGATACCAGGTCTTTAGACAAACTCAGCCAATTGTCAACTAAAAAATGTTTAAATTTATCTATAGCCTGGAAGCCCCCCTGCTTTGAGCTGTCCTGCCTTTCTGGACCAAACCAATGTATTTCTTAAATGTACTTGATTGATGTCTCATGCCTCCCTAAAATGTATAAAACCAAGCTTCACCCTGACCACCTTGGGCATGTGTTCTCAGGACCTCCTGAGGGCTGTGTCATGGGCCATGGTCACTCAAATTTGGTTCAGAATAAATCTCTTCAAATATTTTACACTTTGACTCTTTTCATCCACACTAGTGACAATAAAGCAATATAAGCATGGAAATGTTAAATACAAAATAACATAAATTAAGAATAGTTCAATAACTGGAACATAAGCAAAGGAGAATGGAAATATAAAATAACCTACATTAAGAATATTTCAATAACTGAAACATAAACAAAGAAGAATAGAAAATTTTAAATGCTAGGAACCTTGGTGTCCAATTCTGAGTCATATATACAAGCATTCAAGCCTTATAAAGTGAAATCAATATTTTCTCAAATTGCTCTAACACGCAAAAACAGTGTCCGGTTTCTTTAAAATCAATCTCCAGCCTATAAGCTGAATATGAGTTGAAAAGAATCTTGAGTAAATTTTTATTTTTTAATTATACACATAAGCGTTAGAATTACTGAATATGAGAGAGAAAGAGTCTATGTTTGCAGGGTCAGAGATAATCTGAGCAAGGCCTGAAACTTCTTCAAATTTCTATAGATTCCTAGATAATGCTGTGGTTTTTTAAATTTTCTCTACTTGAACCCAAATAGTGCACTAAATTAGCATTCAGAATACCTTCACGAACAATACTCTGTCCAGCGCTTACAGGATTATGAGAAAACTTGATTAACCAGTGATTATTTGAATTTTTATCTGCTATTGCTACTCTTAATCTGGTTTTTCAAGAGATAAAAGCCTTCGATTAGTTTGTATCTCAGAAAGCAAATATACATATGTGTATATATTTATACACATATGTATATATATCTGTGTGTGTGTATATATATATATATAGAGAGAGAGAGAGAGGATGGAAGAAATTGTGTAGATTTCAACTGCAAACACAAAAGAAACTAAATGGAGGGGAAAAGACCTCCAAAATGTTGCATTTTGGAGATATTAAATAAGATGCAGTGAGTAATTTTATGTAAGTGAAAAGTATTTGAGTGCTTCTATGGATAATTTGCTATTTCAAAAAGCATTTTAGACTCCAAAATAGTCATAGACTAGATCATATTTATATATTAGAATCTCACTGTAAACATTGTTTACTGGTATTCTCTATATTCTAGGCCATCAGGAATGCCATTTTGAGGAACGTAGGTAATAAAGTTATCAAAAGGACCTTATTATGAAGTAGTGTCCTCTATTTTTGTCAACTCAGGGCATGGATTCTAAGGACAGTAAGGCTCCAGTGGATTTGATTTTACATATGCTTTTAAAATGTCAGATGGTACCTTTAATCCATGGTTTTGAATAGTCACATGCCTTCTTTATAATTTATAATTTTAAAAATACCAAAATAAAAATTTTACAAATATGTTAAAATATTTGCATATTTTCTCACTAGTTTGATCCATACCTGGATGACTGATATACATCAAGCACTCCTAATTATCAGCCTATCTAGAAATTGCATAGGAGTATTTAATGTATTTAAAAAGGGTATTTAGCAAGTATTCTAAATCCAAGATAATGTGGTGTATTCCTTTCTCTCAAGGAGATTATAAAGTGTAGTTTCAATATGTTGGAAAGACTTATTTTGGAGCTGGAAAACTATGCACTTTTTCTTCCCGGTACCCCACACCCTTCTGGTGTTTACCCTTTATCACGGTTAATGTCCTCTTTGTCTCCAGAATATTTACATTCAGGAAGCAATTAGAACTTTCTCTTCTGGCACAGAATTAGCACTATTTTTAAACTCCCAATTTCTTCAGTTCCATCCCTAATATACCACACCATTAATATCCCTACCATGACTTGGGCAACAAACACCATCCCTTACACTTTCATTTTAGCATTCACACTGCACACCCAGACATTGTCTCAATTTCCTCTTTCTGTATTTTCAATGGAAGTGTATGACATCATTGAAGTGAAAAAAATATTACTTGTTTGCCTAAAATTTCTTCCAAAACTTTCCTTAGTTGTGGATATTTTCAGTCTTAGTTTCAGGGAATGAAGTGATTTGTGAGAGACTATAAACCACTCAATCATTTATTAAAATTATTTTGATGCTTTACCATCTGTAAATTTGCCTAATTCCATTAAAAACAAATGAAGACAAAGCTGTGAAGCAAAAACAGAGGAAAAGAGTTTTTGTATACAAGTATATGTCATAGATACACTAGGTTATTTGTGACCTTGCCTTGCTGACAAAATAACATTATCATTGTTTTATTCACATTGACTTTTGGCTTTTACTGTGCCACATTAACTTGAGTAACCCATGTAGTCTTCAAAGGAGGGATAGTTAGGGTGAAATATATGCTATTAGCGATTAGAGTAATACATCTTTAATATTTGCAAGCACTCCCTCTGATATTGCTTAGAAATTTTGAATTCCACACATTAGGGAAATTGATAGCTGGGAATACTTCTGGAAGTGTCTTTCTGTTCTCAGCTATTTCTGTTCTGAATACAACACAAAACCCAATATGTTTTCTTGGCGATATCACATTCTACTTAATGCAAAACATCTGCCCTGCCAAAAGAACAACCTTGCCAGAGTTAGTCATAAGCCAGCAAATCACTGATCACTTTTCTACGTTTATAAGAGGATCAGAATGTCTCTCCCAAACCAGTGTTATATTGGTCTTATATTTGAGGGCAATCAACTTTCTTCTGGTAAAGTGACTCTTTTATGTGCATTGTGCTAACATTGTTTCTTCAGCATCTATGGATTTCAGTTAACAGTTTGAGAAATGCTAAAGGGATCCATTTCAAAGAATATCGAAAAAATTTAAAAAACAAATGACTTCTGGTGGAGGAGCATTTAATTTTATCTGTTAGAACAAGTTTCAAACTAGTCTTGATGTTTTCTAAGGAAGACATTGGAGTTGGGAGGTTTGAAAACTAATGTAGGCATTTTTGTTTGTTTATTTGTTTGTTTTGCTATCATCTAGCTTGGAATGGGTATTCATAAATATTCAAAAAATTAAACAAGATTTCCACAGAACAGCTGTTTTCAAATGACAGTGTATATAAGAATCACCTGGGATGCTTCTTTAAAATGCTCATTGGCAGGCCTTCCTGTAGAAATGTGAATGCAGTTGGACTTGAGTGATGTTTGGTCATCTGTCTTTTTTTTTTTTTTTTTTTTTTTTTGTGGAGGGGGTGGTGTGTGATGGGATGGAGTCTCACTCTGTTGCCCAGGCTGGAGTGCAGTGACATGGTCTCAGCTCACTGCAACCTTCGCCTCCAGGGTTCAAGCAATTCTCCTGTCTCAGCCTCCGGAGTAACTGGGATTACAAGCGCGCCACCATGCCCAGCTAATTTTTTTGTTTTTAGTAGAGATGGGGTTTTGCCATGTTGGCCAGGCTGGTCTGGGACTGCTGACTTCAGTGATCCACCTGGCTCGTCCTCCCAAAGTTCTGGGATTGCAGACGTGAGCCACCATGGCCTGGCCTGTCATCTGTACTTTTTAAGCTTCTTAGTCAATTACAATTTACATAACGAGTTAAAAATCTTGGCTCTGAAATATCTATGTAACAGGATTGTAGAAAGAAATGAAGACCACCGAAATGACAAGCCAAGGTTATTTTTATTCAGAGCTTGCTATAGCAAGGGAGTCAGCCACTGTCACTTATATTTGGGAGAGAGGCAGGAGAGCAGAAAAGCTTTATGGTGAAAAAGTGGAGCAACAAAATATGCTATAATCATAGGTTGAAGGCATGGGGAAGCTAGAGGCAGGCTAGCTAGAAGCAAGACATTCTATGTGATATCGGGGAACCCAGCCCCAATGTTTCAACGTAGGTTCTTTCTATTTTCCCTAAGTGTTGGCCGGTCTGAGAAATAAAGAGAAAGAGTACAAAGAGAGGAATTGTACAGCTGGGCTGCTGGGGGTGACATCACATATCAGTAGGACCATCATTCCCACCTGAGCCTTAAAGCCAGCAAGTTTCATTAAGGTTTCAAAAGGGGACGGAGTGCAAGAACAGGGAGTAGGTGAGAAGATCACATGCTTCAAAGGGCAAAAAAGAGAACAAAGATCACATGCTTCTGAGGAAGCAGGACAAGGGCAAATTCAGAACTACTGATAAGGATCTATATTCAGCTGTGCACTTACTGTCTTGATAAACATCTTAAACAACAGAAAATAGGGTTTGAGAGCAGAGAACCGGTCTGACCTCAAATTCACCAGGGTGGAGTTCCCAATCCTAGTAAGCCTGAGGGTACTGCAGGAGACCAGGGCGTATTTCAGTCCTTATCTCAACCGCATAAGACAGACACTCCCAGAGTAGCCCTTTATAGACCTTCCCCCAGGAATGCATTCCTTTCCCAGGTTCTTAATTATTAATATTCCTTGCTAGAAAAAGTATTTAGCAATATCTTCCCTACTTGCACATCCGCTTATAGGCTCTCTGCAAGAAGAAAAATATGGCTCTATTCTGCCCAACCACGCAGGCAGTCAGACCTATGGTTGCCTTCCCTTGTTCCCTAAAATCGCTGTTACTCTGTTCTTTTTCAAGGTGCACTGATTTCATCTTGTTCAAACACACATGTTTTACAATCAATTTGTGCAGTTAACACAATAGTGGTCCTGAGGTGCCATACATTCTCAGCTTACAAAGATAACAGGATTAAGAGATTAAAGTAAGACAGGTGTAAGAAATTATGAAAGTATTATTGGGAAACTGGTAAATGTTCATGAAATCTTCACAATTCATGTTCCTCTGCTGCAGCTCCAGCTGGTGCCTTCATTCCAGGTCCCTGACTTCCTGCAACAATGTGATTGGTTTGAGAAACATATTTGGCTCTCCAAGGTTAGTTCTGAGTTGGAAAGGGGGACAAAAATTAGAGAAGTTGGCAGTTATTGACTTAAGTCCTGAGTCATCTGGACCAATTGATGCAGAGGCTGTGATTTGTCTTCCTGGACAGGTTGCTGCAGAGGTTGTGGATCAGAGTTCTATTTTCATATACTGTCTGGCCATTGTTCATTGGCATATCAGTCTTTCATGTTTCCAAACTAAAAATGACTGGCTTTATATAGTGGCCCCACAAAATACCTTCCCAAAATACCTTGGTTTATTGATGACAAGCTTCTGATTTTGAATTCAAGATTCATTCCTTTGGTTTGAAATTTTGTCTTTCAAGGAAATGCAATTCTAACTGGCAAAAGAAATATATTAGATTTTGCCATTTATGTGTGGTAAATCTATAATATTTACTCCTAGGATCTGATTTTAATCAGTGCAAGAATGTATCATGAGTACTGTCAGTGTACATGAAGAGGGTGGAGAGATAAAGTTTCACCAAGGAATAAAATATTGCAATGCTTAAATACTAAATATAACCTTACCAACTTCCAAATTTCACTCAGAAAGTACCTGTGTCAGAAAAAGCCAATGGTTTTTCTCTTTAGTAAAACTTCTTCATTTTATTGGTAATTTTTCTTTTTTTTTTTTTTAACTTTTATTTTAGGTTTGAGGTACAGGTGAAGGTTTGTTACATAGGTAAAATCATGTCACAAGGAATTGTCGTACAGATTATTTCATCACCCAGGAATTAAGCCCAATAGTTATCTATTCTGTTCCTCTCCCTCTCATCCTCCACCTTCAAGCAGATGCCAAGGTATGTTGTTTTCCTTCTTTGTGTCCATAAGTTATTATCATTTAGCTCCCACTTATAAGTGACAACATGCAGCATTTAATTTCCTGTTTCTGTATGGGTTTACTAAGGACAATATCCTCCAGCTCCATCCATGTTCCTGCAAAAGACATTATCTTGTTCTTTTTTATGACTGTATAGTATTCCATGGTGTATATGTACCACATTTTCTTTATCCAATCTGTCATTGATGGGCATTTAGGTCCATTCCATGTCTTTGCTATTGAGAATAGTGCTGCAGTGAACATTCACATGCATGTGTTTTTATGGTAGAATAATTTATATTCCTCTAGGTATATACCCAGTAATGCGAACGCTGGATCAAATGGTAGATCTGAATTTAGCTTTTTGAGGACTCTCCATACTGCTTTTCTCAATGGTTGAACTAATTTACACTTCCACCAAGGGTGTATAAGTGTTCCCTTTTCTCCACAACCTCACCAGCATCTGTTATTTTTTGACTTTTTAATAATAACCATTTGGACAGGTGTGAGATATTATCTCTCTGTGGTTTTGATTTGCATTTCTCTAATTATCAGGGATATTGAGCTTTTTCTCAAATGCTTGTTGGCCACTTGAATGTCTTCTTTAGAAAAGTTTCTGTTCATGTCTTTCATCCACCTTTTTATAGGGTTGCTTGTTTTTTCTTATAAATTTGTTTAAGTTCCTTATAGGTGCTGGAAATTAGACTTTTATCAGGTGCATTGTTTGCAAAAACCTTCTCTCATTCTATAGGTTGTCTGTTTATTCTGTTGACAGTTTCCTTTGCTTTAGAGAGCTCTTACTTTTAATTAGATCCCACTTGTCAATTTTTGCTTTTGTTGTGATTGCTTTTGTTGTCTTTGTCATGAATAATTTGCCTGTTCCTATGTCCAGGATGGTATTGCCTAGGTTTTCTTTTAGAGTTTTTATATAAATTTTGGGTTTTACACTTAAGTCTTTCATCCATCTTGAGTTGATTTTTGTGTATGGTGTAAGGAAAGGGTCCAAATTCATTCTTCTGCATAAGGTTAGCCAGTGATCCCAGCACCATTTATTGAATAGGGAGTCTTTTCCCCATTGCTTGATTTTGTCAGCCTTGTCAAAGATTAGGTGGTTGTAGGTGGGCAGCCTTATTTCTGGGCTCTCTATTCTGTTCTGTTGGTCTATGTGCCTGCTTTTGTGCTAGTGCCATGCTCTCTGGGTTACTGTAGCCTTGTAGTATAGTTTAAAGTCAGGTAGTATGATGCCTGCAGCTTTGTTTTCTTTTTCTTAGGATTGCCTTGACTATTTGGGCTCTTTTTAGTTCCATATGAATTTTAAAATAGTTTTTTCTAGTTCTGTGAAGAATGTCATTGATAGTTTGATGGGAAGAGCATTGAATCTTTAATTTCCTTTGGGCAGTATGGCCATTTCTTTGGGCAGTGTTTTGTAATTCTCTTTGTAGTGATCATTCACCTTCTTGGTTAGCTGTATTGTTAAGTATTTTATTCTTTTTGTGGCAATTGTGAATAGGATTCCCTTTCTAATTTGGCCCTTGACTTGACTGTTGTTGGTGTATAGGACTGCTAGTGATTTTGGTACATTGATTTTGTATTCCAGAAACTTTGCTGAAGTTGCTTATCAGCTGGAGAAGCTTTTGGGCCAAGACTTTGGGGTTTTCTAGATGTAGAATCATGTCATCTGCAAACAGAGACAGTTTGACTTCCTCCCTTCCTATTTGGATATCCATTATTTCTTTCTCCTGCCTGATTGCTCTGGCTAGGACTTCCAATACTATGCTGAAAAGGAGTGGCAATAGAAAGCTTCCTTGTCTATTGGTAATGTATCATTCTAACAGTCTTTTACTAGTTTTTCAAATATTATCCAACAGATGGCTCAAATTCTGCTCCTATTTTAACCTCTTTCAAGAAAAACTCCACACAAACAATCATCTTTAAATTCATGTGACATAAAAGAAAAAATGCTCAACCTAATGAGTTTAATATTAGCAGAAATATTTAGGTAATTCACTTTTCAAACAAAAAAATCCCACAGAGTCAAAATAAATACAGTTGCTTTGAAGTCAATTGTGTTGGATGTGTTTGACTGTCCATAAGCTGTTTTCACGTTAGCCTATTCACTTTTTCCTCTCAGCAGTAAAGGGCCCTACAGTGATAGGCCAAGAAGCCCAAGAAAGAATGAAGTCAGTCAATATTCAAAGAAATTTCAAAAGCAAGAAATGAATTATAACCCTAAAAAAACTAAATACTTGATATTTTCCACTCAAGTATATAGAAATCCATCTATTTATCATGCAGAATCTTACTAATGACTCTAGAAAATTTAGTCTTATTTTGACTAAACGATCTGACTTCATTTTTCTTAAAACCTGATTGAATTTGTAAGTATAATGCAACAAAAATAAACTGCAATATATGAAGCTATTGTGAGTTAGAAAATGGTTGTTCTTTTTATATCAGTTATCACCTTGATACCTAGGAAACTTAAGAAGCATCTTGGACAACTGGAAAAAATGTAAATATTTTCATTTTTAATTATTAGGAATACATAATAGTTGCATACATTTATGAGGTTGACAAAAGATGGAAGTATATGTAGAATATTTTTCAAGAATATAGTTGCATAAAAACTGACAAACTTTCTTTTTATTTCAGGGGAAAACATGCATACATTTATTTTTAAGAATTCCCAATAAGGGGGGGAAAATTCAACATCTTTAAAAATGTATTTATTTTTTAAAAAATCACTTGTGTACAAAAGTGTTTCGTAGTTTTTAATTCTCAAGACAAATACCCCAACCCTCCACCCACAGCCCACCCTGCTTCAGTGATATTTCTGGCAACCCACCCATTTTCCCCTTACAGGAAGTTAACGGCTCAGAATACACCCTCCTACAGAATGTATCATTACTAGCAGATTGTTTAGAATAAAGATCTAGAGAAGGAACAGGCAAGTTTCCCTATAATGGCAGTAGACTTCAAGCAGACACCACCAGAAAGCACCATGAATTGCCAAAAGCTAAAAAATAGATATTATTTTCAATAATACTTCATTTTCCATTGGAAAGGTTTTTTAAATTACATTAAATAAGTTTCTTTTCCCCCAAAGAAATAATGTAGCTTTTAGTATGATGTCTGTAAAAAGTAGGTAACAGCAAGCAGTCAAGGATCGTTAACAGCACAATGTAATGATTTGTATCCACTCACACCTGGAATCAAACTGATAAACTGTACCACACCTGATTATATATAGCAGCATGGTTGAAATAACCAAGCAAAAGATGGCACATTCAAAACTTCCATTTAGGTGATTGCAAGTTCATGAGGGTAGATGAGTCCAATAAAGCAGTAACAGAGCAAATGGCACAGAGGAGATACTAACACTCACCTACCCCTATGCCACAAAATTTTTAATCTATATTGCAGCAGTGTCAATAGAATGTGTGACATAATATGTAGACACTGAAGAAAAGTCACATTTGGGAATAAAGGCAATTTAAAAAACTGACAAACTTTCTAGATCACAGACCATAGGCCTCATATATTAACTGAGACATTTTTCTGAAGAAAAATGAAGGGCAGAAACCAGAAATAAGAAGTCAGTCATGTCTCCATCTTTCATGTTTACCCAACTCTCCCTGAATGAGTGGTTTTTAAGGTGTGGATTTTGTATGTGCTCAAAGGCAAGCAAGAGATAAAATGAGGGATTAGGGGAAGGAGAGCAAAAGGACTTGCAGTATTTACTCATTTGGGGTTAAGATGCTAGACACTTTAAAATGTAATTCTGGAAGAGGTAACATACAAAGCAATTACCCACCATCAATAATGGAGTGTGAATCAGCAGATTATATTTTCTTTAATGGGCAATTGTGAGAGCAGAATTTGGGACACTAGCTGCACATAGTACTTCTGGTGGAATAGCATTTTGAGTGTTGGTTATGAAGGACTAAATATACCCCAGATAGCTTTAATAAGAGTATTCCTTACCATTAGAAAGTTCCTTACCATTTTCAATTCGAAGGCTATTAGCACCAGAGTGTCTAATTTAGGAAGCAGAACACCAGATTTTAAAAGTTAGCACACATCACTCCCTGAAATCATATATTTATTTATATGCTTATTGTATCTTTATATCTTTATCATTATATCTTTGTATATAAGTACTTGCTTATTGTATCTTTCCTCCTTTAAAACTTAAATCTGAGAGCTTAAGATCAGGGACTTTGTTTTGTTTTCCACTGTGTTCACAGCACCTAGAGGAGTGTCTGCCACATATATGAATTTGAAAAATATTTTTTGAGTAAATGAATTAAGTTAAATTATGGATCTATTACTCTTTTAATGCAATGTAACCTTTTACATGTGTTTTGCAAGACTTCTTTTAGATGTCTCCCTAGAGACTTGTTAAATGGCTTTCAGCAAAATGCTGATAATGATGTGGACAATGAAATCCATGCTGAGGTGATCTCAGATGGAGATGAGGAACTTGTTGGTAACTGGAAAAAAGGTGACTCTTATTATGTTTTAGCAAAGAGACTGGCAGCATTTTGCCCTTCCCCTAAAGATTTGTGGACCTTTGTACTTGAGAGAGCTGATTTAGGGTATCAGGGGAAGAAATATCTAAGCATCAAAGCATTCAAGAGGTGACTTGAGTGCTGTCTAAAGCATTCAGTTTTAAAACGGAAACAGAGCATAAAAAGTTTGGAAAATTTGCAGCCTGACAATGCTATAGAAAAGAAAATCCTATGTTCTGAGAAGAAATTCAAGTGGGCTACAGAAATCTGCATAAGTAACAAGGAGCCAAATAGTAATCCTTAAGGCAATGGGGAAAATGTCTCCAGGGCATGTCAGAGGTCTTCACAGCAGCCCCTCCCATTACAGGCCTGGAGGCCTAGGAAGAAAAAGTGGTCTCCTGGGCTGGGCCCAGGATCTCCATGCTTGTGCAGCCTAGGGACTTGGTGCTGTGCATCACAGTCGCTCCACCTGTGCCTGAAAGGAGCAAATGTAGAGCTTGGGTCATGGCTTCAGAGGGTGCAAGCCCCAATCCTTGGCAGCTTCCATGTGGTGTTGAGCCTGCAAGTGCGCAGAAATCAAGAATTGTGGTTTGGGAACTTCCGTCTAGATTTCACAAGATGTATGGAAATGCCTGGATGCCCAGGCAGAAGATTGCTGCAGGGGCGGGACCCTCATGGAGAACCTCTGCTCTGACAGTGCAGAAGGGAAATGTGGGGTTGGAGTCCCCACACAGAGTCCCTACTGGAGTACTGCCTAGTGGAGCTGTGAGAAAAGGACCACCATCCTCCAGACCCCAGAATGGTAGATCCACTGACAGCTTGCACTGTGCACCTGGAAAAGCTGCAGACACTCAACACAAGCCATCAAGGCAGCTGGAGGGAGGCTGTACCCTGCAAAACCATGTGGGCAGAGCTGCCCAAGACCGTGGGAACCTACCTCTTGCATCAGCCTGGGAACAGACTAATACAATAATAATAATAATTCATAAATGTAAGATATCAGGTACTTACATAAGTAATCCAATTTTTACATATATAAAAGTATTAAAATTAGAAGACAATACAAACTAAAGCAATTACCCTTTTTTTAAAAAAAAAACTTATTAGCAATCAATATAGATGGCATTAAAGCAAATCTAAATAACGATTCTAAGCCCAGATCACATTTAGGAGCTCTTAGAATTCTTGTTCTTTTGAGTGAAACCCACTCTGTCCATACAGAAGCTGCACTGTATTTTGTTTTAATAAGAAATGAAAGATATAATTTGACACCTTAAATGAGGCATTGTTTGACTTCCCTCAAGAATAGTAATAATTTCTTTTAAAATTCAATGCATACAATAATTGTTGTCCTTTTAGTGTTACTCTCTTGGCTAAGTAGTTACAATGTGCCAGTTCTAAAGCAGTCTTTCAAATAACTCCCATGTATTTCTGAAATCTTTATTTTAATTATACTTTAAGTTCTAGGATACATGTGCACAACATGCAGATTTGTTACATAGGTATATATGTGCCATGTTGGTTTGCTGCACCCATCAACTCGTCATTTACATTAGGTATTTCTCCTAACGGTATCCCTCCCCCAGCCCCTCACCGCCCGACAGGCCCCGGTGTGTGATGTTCACTATCCTGTGTCCAAGTGTTCTCATTGTTCAATTCCCACCTATGAGTGAGAACATGTGGTGTTTGGCTTTCGGTCCTTGTGACAGTTTGCTGAGGATGATGATTTCCAGCTTCATCCATGTCCCTGTAAATGACATGAACTCATCCTTTTTTATGGCTGCATAGTATTCCATGGTATATATGTGCCACCAGAAGAAATAAATGCCTTTATTTTAAACTAATTTTAAAATGGAAAATGGCTAGCATTTAGGGTTTGGGTATAGTTTGGCAGCTCTACCAATTCTGTTTTCTTCCTTGACAGTGCATGACTGTTAGCTTTTTCAACCTTAGCACTATTGACATTTCAGACCAGATAATTTTTTTTTGTAGGAGGGGCTGTCCTGCGCATTGTAATGTGCCTTAGCTGCATCCTTGACCTTTATCTATATGCCAGTAGTATATCCCCAAGTTATGACAACCAAACATGTCTCCAGACATTGCCAAATGTCTCCTGGGTGAGCAAAATTAACCCCACTGAGAACTGCTGGACTAAACAAACTCAATGTACAGAAAGAAAACTAAAGTGTGAAAAAAAAGCACTACTTCATTAATAATGGCAAATCCTTAAAAAAAACTCCAGCTTTGTATCTCTATTCTCCCTGGTAAACTGTGCTAAAGTACTTGGCTTAGGAAAAGAAGCCTAAATGAGGTTTTTCAGTTCCCTCTTCATGAAATACTTACTGCACTGGAAGCAGAGGACAAAAGAGGTAAGTTGTAAACTTGCCCAAGAGGTCTAGGACCTCTTTCAGCACCAATCTGATGGTAAAGAGGATGTAGAAGAAAGGAAAGACAGCATGGGTGTGTCACTTTAAATCTTTTCAATTGTTCAGCAATCATGATTTTTTATTTCCAAGAGTTCTTTGTTGATCTCTGGTTATTTTTTCCATAACAAAAAAAAATGTTTAGTGTTCTACTTTCCCTGAATATCGCTCTTTTCTCTGAGTCAATTTTTCTATTTATCTTGTTCTGTCTCTTCCATGTCATTTGTTTTGGCAGTTACACCTTATCCTAAAAATAAAATAAAAAAAAATTGGGGAAAAAAGCACTGGCATTTTCTATTTAAGACCAAGAAAATAGGAATATTTACTTTGACTGTTGTGTCAATAAGTGGTTCTTGATAACTGGCAGGCTTTGTTTCAGGGCAAGAGTTCACAAACTGGCGTCCACAGATGCTCAAACATGCTATCATGAATAGAATTCAGGGGATCCCATGACCTTGGACAGTTAAAAAATACATCTTATGGCCAGGCTTGGTGGCTCACGCCTGCAATCCCAGCACTTTGGGAGGCCGAGGCGGGCGGATCACGATGTCAGGAGATCGAGACCATCCTGGTAACACAGTGAAAGGCCATCTTTACTAAAAATACACACACACACACACAAAATTAGCCGGGCGTGGTGGTGAGCACCTGTAGTCCCAGCTACTCGGGAGGCTGAGGCAGGAGAATGGTGTGAACCTGGGATGCAGAGCTTGCAGCGAGCCAAGATCGTGCCACTGCACTCCAGCCTGGGCGATAGAGGAAGACTCCATCTCAAACAAACAAACAAAAAACAAAAACAAAAACCCATCTTTTATATTCTTTTATCTCTATCTGAAATTTAGTGTTTCTTTCCATTGTGAATGAATAAAGCAATAAGCCAAAATAATTTTAGCAATACTCATGACTTTTTCTTACCAAAGTTACAAATATTTTCATATTATATTACAGTTACTGAAAATGCTTTAAAATATCATTTAGATTCACAGCTATTTCAAAATTACAGTTATTAGGCTTGCTGGTAAATTTTGTTATTTGATTGCAAATAATTTTTTCAGTATTTTGACAACAATTTCAAGATAAATTATTTCGTTTGTAATTCCATGCATTTTATTTCATGCATTTAAAAATATTATTCTGAAAATGGGTTCATAAATTTTGCCAGACTGTGTGAAGACTTCCATGGCCCAAAAACCTTGATTTAAGGCATTCAGGGAGAGATGAGGAGCTTCAACATAGTTTGGGAGCTCTCAAAATATCAGAATAATGGCATAATGAAATATTGCATGTATGTTGTTTAAAAACTTAATCATTTGAAGTATATATTATTATCTTTGTAATCATTTGAAATACACATTATATCATTTGGCTTTCCATCTTCATACATTTCTGTTTTGGCTTCTACTTTTTAAAATATTATCAACTGCTATAATTTTGATAATAATATTACTTGACATTATTTATTGAGAACCTGCTATGTGCCAAGCATACCAAGCATAATATTAAGTGCATTATGAATATTGTTTCCCTTACTATGTTAACATGGAAAAATCACTGGACTAGGGATAAAAAATATTGATAAAATAGCTTTTTCTGTTCTGCCACTAACTGTGATTTTGGACAAACCACTGTTTCATTGTAAAATTAAATTTTCATCTATAAAATGGGAATAATTACATCTGTTATACCTACTTTATGGGATATTTGGATGGTCAGATGAAAAAATGAATATGAAATGTCTGTACACTCTTTGAAGGCTTTATGTTTTTAAAAGTTGGTAATTTAAAATTCTATACAGTTGAATTTTGTCTCCTTTTAAAAATAAAAAAATTGTCATTGCTGACATAGACATGCAGAAATATCTAGAAAAATTTGAACTAAAAATCATAAGGCAGAAAACTTCCTTCATTTGTTAAAGAAAATTGGACTTTCTTAAACTTCTTTAAAAATAGTAAAACTTTAGTCTCAATTATGAATGTTTAGATTTGGGCATCAAATGTTAGGTAATATTAAAAGCACTGTAGCTAAATATACCACTCAATTTTTTTAATACAGGCAAATCTAACTTGATGTACAGAAACAAAATTTGCACTTTATTGAGTAAACTGGACGTGTAACTTGATATGTCACTCAGGCTATTAATTACTAAGACATATATAAATACTTTGGTGAAATGCTGCAAGTTAAATATACCCTCTTACTAGTCTGGATATATCAGTGTAATTGTTACTGTTACAAATATTTAAAATCGCAATTTTATGTTTATTTTAACATTAGTGGTCAATCTTGTTTTATCATGGACCTAAAATTGTTAAGTTTGTGTATGTGCTACACACATAAGTTTAGAAAAGCTCATAGTAGGAAATAATAGCTGCCTATCAGAAACCAATGTATTTAGAAAGAAAAGGAACCAGTTGAGGAGCTAAAATAGTAATATAACTAACAAAAATCAAGGGGAGGAATTAAGAAAGACAGCACAATGTAGGTGTGTTATATTTACTCTCTTTCATAGCAAAATTAGAAGTCAACAGATCTTGTGTAGAGGTGGTAGATCAAGGCTAGAGGCAAAGTATATCACGGTATGAAGACAACCACAAGAACTAAAAGTAGAAACTTTTTTTTTTTAGTTGTATTTCTTTTTTTATTGTTTTATTTATTTTATTTATTTATTATTATTATTATACTTTAAGTTTTAGGGTACATGTGCACAATGTGCAGGTTAGTTACATATGTATACATGTGCCATGCTGGTGTGCTGCACCCATTAACTCATCATTTAGCATTAGGTATATCTCCTAATGCTATCCCTCCCCCCTGCCCCCACCCCACAACAGTCCCCAGAGTGTGATGCTCCCCTTCCTGTGTCCATGTGTTCCCATTGTTCAATTCCCACCTGTGAGTGAGAACATGCAGTGTTTGATTTTTTGTCCTTGTGATAGTTTGCTGAGAATGGTGGTTTCCAGTTTCATCTGTGTCCCTACAAAGGACATGAACTCATCATTTTTTATGGCTGCATAGTATTCCATGGTGTATATGTGCCACATTTTCTTAGTCCAGTCTATCATTGTTGGACATTTGGGTTGGTTCCAAGTCTTTGCTATTGTGAATAGTGCCGCAATAAACATACGTGTGCATGTGTGTTTATAGCAGCATGATTTATAATACTTTGGGTATATACCCAGTAATGGGATGGCTGGGTCAAATGGTATTTCTAGTTCTAGATCCCTGAGGAATCACCACACTGACTTCCACAATGGTTGAACTAGTTTACAGTCCCACCAACAGTGTATTACAGTCTCCACATCCTCTCCAGCACCTGTTGTTTCCTGACTTTTTAATGATTGCCATTCTAACTGGTGTGAGATGGTATCTCATTGTGGTTTTGATTTGCATTTCTCTGATGGCCAGTGATGATGAGCATTTTTTCATGTGTCTGTTGGCTGCATAAATGTCTTCTTTTGAGAAGTGTCTGTTCATATCCTTTGCCCACTTTTTGATGGGGTTGTTTGTTTTTTGTTGTAAATTTGTTTGAGTTCATTTTAGATTCTGGATATTAGCCCTTTGTCAGATGAGTAGGTTGCAAAAATTTTCTCCCATTTTGTAGGTTGCCTGTTCACTCTGATGGTAGTTTCTTTCACTGTGCAGAAGCTCTTGAGTTTAATTAGATCCCATTTGTCAATTCTGGCTTTTGTTGCCATTGCTTTTGGTGTTTTAGACATGAAGTCCTTTCCCATGCCTATGTCCTGAATGGCAATGCCTAGGTTTTCTTCTAGGGTTTTTATGGTTTTAGGTCTATCATGTAAGTCTTTAATCCATCTTGAATTAATTTTTGTATAAGGTGTAAGTAAGGGATCCAGTTTCAGCTTTCTACATATGGCTAGCCAGTTTTCCCAGCACCATTTATTAAAAAGGGAATCCTTTCCCCATTGCTTGTTTTTCTCAGGTTTGTCAAAGATCAGATGGTTGTAGATATGCGGCATTATTTTTGAGGGCTCTGTTCTGTTCCATTGATCTATATCTCTGTTTTCGTACCAGTATCGTGCTGTTTTGGTTACTGTAGCCTTGTAGTATAGTTTGAAGTCACGTAGCGTGATGCCTCCAGCTTTGTTCTTTTGGCTTAGCATTCACTTGGTGATGCGGGCTCTTTTTTCATTCCATATGAACTTTAAAGTAGTTTTTTCCAATTCTGTGAAGAAAGTCATTGGTAGCTTGATGGGGATGGCATTTAATCTATAAATTACCTTGGGCAGTATGGCCATTTTCACAATATTGATTCTTCCTATCCATGATCATGGAATGTTCTTCCATTTGTTTGTATCCTCTTTTATTTCATTGAGCAGTGGTTTGTAGTTCTCCTTGAAGAGGATAAAATACCTAGGAATCCAACTTACAAGGGATGTAAAAGTAGAACTCTTAACAGTGTTTATGTGTAGTGAGGCTAATGGTGATGAGTATGTGGCAGGAGAATCTTAGGTTTTACTACTGGTACTTTTATTAATATTGTTATAAAAATTCAAAATATATATATAGTAAAAAGTTTCCATAAAGTATATAAAATACCAAAATTGGCTCAAGAAAAATCAGGAAATATTCATACACCAATGACCAAAAAAAAAAAAAGGGAAAAATTATTACAATTATCTCCCACAAAAGAGACTGGCACAAAAGTTTTTATGAACCATATTTTCTCACACTGTAATAGATCATTCTCATGCTATGCAAGCTTTTTTGAATTAGCATAACCTTGCTACCAAAACCAAAACAAAAAATAAACTACCAGCATTGCCAATTATAAATATAAATGCAAAGAGGTGGAATGTACAGCAGAAAATTTACTCCAGTAATGTATTTTTTTGAAAGTTCAGGGATACAAATGCAGGTTTGTCACATGGTAAACTTGTCTCATGGTGTTTTGTTGTACATATTATTTTATCACCGAGATATTAAGCCTAGTACCCATTAGTAATTTTTCCTGATTTTCTCCTTTCTGCCACCCTCCACCCTCAAAAAGACCCTAGTGTCTGTAGTTCTTCTCTATATGCCAAGGTGTTCTCATCACTTAGCTCCCACTTATAAGAGAGAACATGTAGTATTTGGTTTTCCATTCCTGCATTAGTTTGCTAAGGATAATGGCCTCCAGGTCCCTCCATGTTGCTCCAAAGCACATGATCTCTTTTTTCATGGCTGCATAGTATTCCATGGTGTATGTGTACCACATTTTCATTATCCAGTCTACCACTGATGGACATTTAGGTCGATGCCATGTCTTTGCTATAGTGACTAGTGCTTCAATGAGCATACTACTGCATGATAAAATGATTTATATGCCTTTGGGTACATGCCTAGTAATGAGATTTGTAGGTCAAGTGGTATTTCTGTCTTTAGGTCTTTGATGAATCACCACAATGTCTTCCTCAATGGCTGAACTAATTTACACACCCACCAACAGAGTATAAGCATTCCTTTTCTCCACAATTTCACAAGCATCAGTTATTTTTTTCACTTTTTAATAACAGCCATTCAGACTAGTGTGAGATAATATCTCACCGTGGTTTTCATTTGCCTTTCTCTAATAATCAGGGATGTTGAGCATTTTTTCATATGCTTGTTGGCCACATGTATGTCTTCTTTTGAAAAGTGTCTGTTCATGTCCTTTGTCCACTTTTTAACATGGTTGTTTTTTTTAAATTTGTTTAAGCTCCTTATAGATGCTGGACGTTAGACCTTTGTTGAATGCATAGTTTGCAAAGGTTTTCTCCCATTCTGTAGGTTGTCTATTTACTCAGCTAATAGTTGCTTTTGCTGTGCAGAAGCTTTAGTTTAATTAGAATCCATCTGTCAATTTTTACTTTTGTTACAATTGTTTTTGGTGTCTCTGTCACTAAATCTTTTCCTGTGCCTATGTACTGAATGGTATTGCCTATGTTGTTTTTCAGGGTTTTTCATAGTTTGGGATTTTACATTTAAGTCTTTAGTCCATCTTGAATTGATTTTTCTATATGGTGTAAAGAAGGGGTCCAGTTACAATTTTCTGATAGAATTTGTCAGTTAAATTATTTGAGACTAAAGATAATTTTTGTGAGGTTTTTAAGTTACAAATTAAATTTCTTAATAGACATAGGACTATTTCAAGTATCTGTTTTATTTTGAATAATCAGTGGTATTTCGTACTTTTTCAGCCAATCAGTCAACTTTATTTAAGTTGTCAAATTTATTTGTGTTGAGTTGTTCATAGTATTCCCTTCTTATCCTTTTGATGTCTGCACCTGCTGGCATTTCCAAATTGTTTGTTCCTCCAGCATCTAGTTCAGGATATAAAAAGCATAAGAAAATTCAGGGTGCTCACCACTGTGTTGTTCCTCGGGTCTTGAGGTTCCTAACTGATCTTCCTTCCTCTCTCCACTTTTCAGAATCTTACTGGTTTTTGTATCTATTTTCAGTGTTGTTAGTTGTACTTACTGGACAAAATACAGAAAAAAACATTTTATCTTCTTGGAAGTAAAAGCCCTCAAAAAACTTCAAGCCACATATATGATTGTGTCATATTCTACTTAAATCCTTAAATTATTTCACACAGCTTTTAAAATAAATATCAAAAACTTTAACAAAGACATGTTCCTGTATTGTTTGGCCCTGCCTACCTATAAAGGCCAATTTTGAACTATCTTTCTCTCTATACTCCTATGCTTCTGGCTGTTTTGCAGTACTACCACCAATCTGCCATTTTACCATCTGCCATAGGGTATTTGCACATGTTCCCTCCACCTTAAATACTCCATGCCCACCCACTTACCCATACAGCTCCTTATCAAGTTTACTTCTTTTTTTCATTCACTCTCAGATTTGTTGCTTCCTCAAGGATATCTTTCCTGACAGTCCCCCCACCATCATCACCTCCGAGACATACACACAATTCTAGGTCAGGTTTCTTCTTATATATTTTTATATAACAGTAACTCTCCTTTAAACAACTTACCTCAGTTTGTAATTACACAAATTTATATGTGTAATATAAAAAAATTAATATTTGTTTCACTGGCTACAATGTCTATGTCTATGCCATGAAAGCAAGGACTATGTCTGTTCTTCCAAACCTTTGCATCCCTATGTCTGGCAAAATATATGTATTATTAATAGCAAGTAAATGGTCATTAATCTCTGGCTGTTGATATAAAAGGAAGATAATTTGGGCATAGAGAGCAGAAAGGACAGTCTCCTAATGCAGAGTGTTAATGTGAGAGATCCAGAATAAAGAATCTTTCTTTTTTTCTGCAAGTGGCTTCCATGATGCACTACTTTTAGTAGTAAAAGAGAAAGTGAAAAGGTATTTATGGAATAGACAGAATCACTTTCTACATCTAAGTTGTTAAGATGCCTTAGTGTCCTACAAGTTTTTTTTATTTTTAATTTTGTGGGTACATATTAGGTGTATATATTAATGTAGTATGCAAGATACCCTAATACAGACATGTAATACATAATAATGACATCATGCAAAATGGGGTATTCATCCCCTCAAGCATTTATCCTTTGTGTATCAAACACTCCAATTCTACTATTTTTGTTATTTTCAATGTACAATTAAATTATTATTGACTATAGTCACCCTGTTGTGCTATCAAATACTCAAAATTTCTTTTTTTCACTATTTTTATTGTATACCCATTAATCATCCCCTTTCTCCTCTCACTACCTTTCCTGTCCTCTGGTAACCATCCTTCTGCTCTCTATCTCCATGGGTTTAATTGTTTAGATTTTTAGCTCCCTCAAATAAGTAATAGCATGTGAAGTTTTCTTTCTGTGACAGACTTATTTCACTTAACATAACGACCATCCCTATTGTTGCAGACAACAAGATCTCACTCTTTTTTTAATGGCTGCATAGTACTCCTATGTGTGCATCAACAGATGGTTGGATAAAGAAAATGTGATACATATACCCAATGAAGTATTATGTAGCTTCTTACATTTTTTTAACCAGACACACATTCCCCTCCTTCCCCCATAGAAACTTGTCCCCTTGGGTCCTCAGACTGCTAGAAAAAGTTCATATTGATTTTGAACATTAAATTATAGACAAAGCTCAGCTGGGAAATATTGGGACAAATTCTTTTTTTCTCTAGAATAATTAATTTCTATTCATAGTTGGAGCCTTTGTCTATGACATTAATTCTGACTTTTCAGATTAGTATAATCTAACATTCAATTAATTATATGCTTAGTGCTGTTCAATGACTTAAGTTCATGTCAGAAGCAGAATTTATCTATTCTTAAAAAATACATATATTATTGCATGTAACCTTTAGAAACACTGAGACTATCTCTATGTTAAGTGACTATTTTATTAAGGAAGGAATTGGATTGGATGTCTTTAAAAAAAGGTGTGCTTATATAACTGTATCAGTCAGTGTTCTCTAGAGGGACAGAACTAATGGAATACATATACACATAAAGGAGAGTTTATTAAGTATGAACTCACATGATCATGGGGTCCCACAGTAGGCTGTCTGCAGACTGAGGAGCAAGGAGAGCCAGTCTGAATTCCAGAACTGAAGAACTTGGAGTCTAATGTTCGAGGGCAAGAAGCATTCAGCACGGGAGAAAGATGTAGGCTGGGAGGCTAAGCCAGTCTCTCTTTTCACATTTTTCTGCCTGCTTATATTCTAGCTACACTGGCAGCTAATTAGATTGTGCCCACCCAGATTAAGGGTGGGTCCACCTTTCCCAGCCCACTGACTCAAATGTTAATCTCCTTTGGCAACACCCTCACAGACACACCCAGGATCAATACTTTGTATCCTTCAATCCAATCAAGTTGACACTTGGTATTAACCATCGCAAAAACTCAATCAAATTCTTGCATCTTTTATTATGAATATTGATTTTAGGTCAGTGAGCAAAATTAATGAGTGTGTTTATATGTTAAAGTATGATAAATTGAGAATGTTTCCCTGTGCAGATATAACAATGTCAAAAAAATGAAGTCCTCCACAGGAAAAGGGAAAATAGGTATTCTTATGAGATGATACTAACAAAACAAATGTTGTAAAAATGAAGTATTTTCCCTAAATTGTAATAAAAACCTAACATTATTTAGTAACTTGGTGATGGTGATTTTTTATTGTATTCTTTCATTCAAAAAAGAAATATTGGTTACCCATTATGTGACAAGAAATTATTATAGTTTCACATTTTTTTGTTTGAACACATTTCAGTCATTATTGACTTTGTGCAGGTAAGAGGCATTCCCCAGACTCTCCTACACTACACATGACTCCAAAAGACAGTACAGATAAAAAAGGTAAGTCCGTCCATCAATGTTCATCCAGCCATGCTTTGTGACTCTGTTTATTTGCAGCATTAATTTCCTTCTTAGAAAAATTAAAAAATACATAATTGATTTATCTCATTATTAGACTTCATGAAACACATGCTGGGGTAGACAACTGTATCATCTTACTCAATTTATTTCTACTAACAGGCTACCTTTGTTTCTTTTATTATTTTATTTTAATTTTAAAATTATAAAGGTAATAGGCACATGGTAAAATATTTATACAAAAACATTCAAATAATATAGAAGTATAAAATGTAAATAGCAAATAATGTTCTCTCTTCCCTAATATTAATACTTTGGTGTGCAACCTTACAAACTTCTTTAAATATATACACACAATTACATTTTTTAATAATTTTATAAAAATATGCAACAGTTAGAAAGAATAAAGTGAATCTATATGAATTGTTATGGAAGGATGTTCTCAACATCATAATGATAGTAAAAAAAGTAACTTGTAGAACAGCATAGAAAATATTTGTGTAGATTTTACCATCAAAATTGAGAATCCCCTTCTATTTTGATTTCTGTCAGTAGTAGACCTAAGGGACAGGTAAAGATAGATTTTAACATTTAGGGAAAAGCAATCCAGAAATGACTTCATTCAACAAATGAAAAAAATAGTTATAAGTTTGAGAGTAAATGTTCTCATGCTTTCACAAGTGCAAATGCCTAACCCTTAATTTTTCACAAAATGTCCAGAAGTGGCAATAGAAAAATTGCTGTCTATGAGTTTACAAAACAGAACTTTAGAACCAAATCTGGAGCGGCCTTTCACATGGTCAATTTTCACAGATAAAATGAGAACAGAGAAAGAGAGAGAGAGAGAGGGAGAGAGAGAGATGGAGAGAGATGGAGAGAGAGCGAGAGAGGCCTAGTTTCTTGGCAAGTTACTTAAATATCTATGTGTGTGTATTTAAATATGTATGTTTGTCTCTCTCTCTCTCTCTCTCTCTATATATATATATGCATGCACACACAGACTGCTAAGAATCAACTGAGAAATTTTATTATATTGATTACATGACATTGAAAAAACTGTCTTATTATCCTCAAGTGGTTAAAAAAGTATTTATTAAAGTTGATGTTACAGAAAATGAATAAACTAATAAATATTTATGGGCTTCTATAATGAAGGTAATATATACATATGCATTTCACTTTGTGACTAAGATGAATTATGATGAATCAAATTTTGTATATTCAATACAAATTGACAAAGTCATAAATTAATTAATATATTCTATAAAACAAGGTTAAACAAACTAGTAATGGCCACTGAGCTGAATATCAATTGCTGTAAATGTTTAATGGTGGTTCATATAATTTTTAATCATTGGCTTGTAATTAGGTAATAGTGTTTACAAAGAATGTTCTGGGATTTAGAAATCAATGTATATTGTCACTTGTATTTAAGAGTATAATATCCTGCCAGGCACGGTAGCTCACGCCTGTAATCCCAGCACTTTGGGAGGCCGAGGCGGGCGGATCATGAGGTCAAGAGATCAAGACCATCCTGGCTAACACAGTGAAACCCCGTCTCTACTAAAAATACAAAAAAAAAAATTAGCCAGGCATGGTGGCGGGCGCCTGTAGTCCCAGCTACTCGGGAGGCTGAGGCAAGAGAATGGCATGAACCTGGGAGGCGGAGCTTGCAGTGAGCAGAGATCGCACCACTGGACTCCAGTCTGGGCGACAAAGCAAGACTCTGCCTCAAAAAAAAGAAAAAAAAGAAAAGAATAATATCCTATAGTTATAAAGAGCATTCATCGCAGTGGTATATCCAGACCTGATGTAAAAATATCTCATATTCAGCCAGGCGTGGTGGCTCATGCCTGTAATACCAGCACTTTGGGAGGCCAAGGCGGGTGGATCACTTGAGGCCAGGAGTTTGAGACCAGACTGGCCAACATGGTGAAACCCCGTCTCTACTAAAAATACAAAAAATAGCCAGGCATGGTGGCATGTGCCTGTAGTCCCAGTTACTTGGGAGGCTGAGGCAGGAGAATTGCTTAAACCCAGGAGATGGAGGTTGCAGTGAGCCGAGATCATGCCACTGCACTCCAGCCTGGGCGACTAAGTGAGACCCTGTCTCGGGGAAAAAAAAAATATATATATGTATATATAAAATATATATAATAAAAATAAATATCTCATAATCAAAAAGAAACTCAAAGCATACTTGCAAAAAGAAATTTGAAGTCGGGTTGCCCAGTGTGATAAATTTTATGACTCAGCAAATATTTCTTCTCCTTTCTCTTTGTAGGACAAGTGTATACTTCTCTGCTTTATTGATGTTGGGTTTGGCCCTAGTGATTTCCATTGGTGAAGGCAAAGTGAGTGGAAATACGAGCAGAAGCCTTAAATATGTAGTATAGGTTGGCCACTTGTGCTCCTATCATCTTCCATAAAAATGTCATATCCCAAATAAGGGATGGCTCCTTCAGTATGAGTCTTGAAACAGAAATAAATATGGAGGAGACCAGAAACCAACCTATAGCCTGAACAGTCACCTTAGCTGAACCACAGCCTTGTGAATAAGAAATAAATATATATTTTTTGTTGTGAGTCACCGAGATTTGGGGATTATTTGTTACGTAGCATTATTAAAGTGAAAGTCTACTAATAAAATAACACCCACTATTTAATCCAGAATGTTAATCTATTGAAGTCCTCGTTAATGTCAATGAAGATCTGAGGGAATGGGTAAATCAACATCTCTAACTTGACTGTGTAAATTAATGGTAAATTCAAAAGCTAGTTCAGCTACGACCCTCAATCTTCTTTTTCAGATTAGAAGGTTAACCAAGGGAATTAAATGTTCACATTGTGGAAGGTATTTAATTCGTTCAACCATTGTAACATATAAATGAGAATGGCTTAGTGTTTTTAATACCAGAAGCAGAAAAATACAGGTTAAATATCTAAAGATTAGATAAATCTTTTGACCATAAGTGTTAGTCACTACGATAAGTAATACCGAGAGTGTATGTATTGTATAGTGCCTAGCACAGTGCAAGATGTATAATAAGTATGGATAAATTAAAAATCTGCTGGAAATATTTAAGAAGATACATACTGCTTTAATTGGAGGTGGAACATTAAATTATAATCTAGTTACTTTTGGGTATAGAGCTCAGTAATTGATGGCCACCGCTCTTGGGAGCTTATCCTAGTCTCTAGGTCAGCTATTCATTTAAAAAAAATTCATGGAATAACTGGGGAGGAGATACTACAACCCATCAGGGGAAACTATTGGTTAATTGTGCTTGATTACAGACTTACCAAGATCTTCACAGCCGTCAGATCTCTTTTGGAGCAGGGAGAGAAGTAAGTGAACTCAGAACCACCCTCTGTTCCTAAGGGGCTCAGGGAGTGTTTTCCAGACTCAGAAAAAAAATGACTTTTAGGCTTTTCCTGGCTTTGACTTGTACCTTGAGGTAAGTGTAAGCTTTAAAAATTGTTTTCTTTTAAATAATTAAACTATTTTGTAAGAAAACATTGAGGACTGGGGTTAGAAAATAAGTTTGAGACAGATGATTAGCAAAAACAATCAGATGAGTAGATGAGTAGGTTGCGAAAATTTTCTCCCATTCTGTAGGTTGCCGATTCACACTGATGGTAGTTTCTTTTGCTGTGCAGAAGCTCTTGAGTTTAATTAGATCCCATTTGTCAATTTTGGCTTTTGTTCCCATTGCTTTTGGTGTTTCAGACATGAAGTCCTTGCCCATGCCTATGTCCTGAATGGTATTGCCTAGGTTTTCTTCTGGGGTTTTTATGGTTTGGGGTCTAACATGTAAGTCTTTAATCCATCTTGAATTAATTTTTGTGTAAGGTGTAAGTAAGCTATCCATTTTCAGCTTTCTACATGTGGCTAGCCAGTTCTCCCAGCACCATTTATTAAATAGGGTATCCTTTCCCCATTTCTTGTTTTTGTCAGGTTTGTCAAAGATCAGATGGTTGTAGACACACAGCATTATTTCTGAGGGCTCTGTTCTGTTCCATTGGTCTATATCTCTGTTTTGGTACCAGTACCATGCTGTTTTGGTTACTGCAGCCTAGTAGTATAGTTTGAAGTCACGTAGCGTGATGCCTCTGGCTTTGTTCTTTTGGCTTAGGATTGACTTGGAGACGTGGGCTCTTTTTTAGTTCCATATGAACTTTAAAGTAGTTTTTCCCAATTCTGTGAAGAAAGTCATTGGTAGCTTGATGGGGATGGCATTGAATTTATTAATTACCTTGGACAGTATGGCCATTTTCATGATATTGATTCTTCCTACCCATGAGCATGGAATGTTCTTCCATTTGTTTGTATCCTCTTTTACTTCCTTGGGCAGTGGTTTGTAGTTCTCCTTGAAGAGGTCCTTCATATCCCTTGTAAATTGGATTCCTAGGTATTTTATTCTCTTTGAAGCAATTGTGAATGGGAGTTCACCCATGATTTGGTTCTCTGTTTGTCTGTTATTGGTGTCTAAGAATGCTTGTGATTTTTGTACATTGATTTTGTATCCTGAGACTTTGCTGAAGTTGCTTATCAGCTTAAGGAGATTTTGGGCTGAGACAATGGGGTTTTCTAGATATACAATCATGTCATCTGCAAACAGGGACAATTTGACTTCCTCTTTTCCTAATTGAATGCCCTTTATATCCTTCTCCTGCCTAATTGCCATGGTCAGAACTTCCAACACTATTTTGAATAGGAGTGGTGAGAGAGGGCATCCCTGTCTTGTGCCCGTTTTCAAAGGGAATGCTTCCAGTTTTTGCCCATTCAGTATGATATTGGCTGTGGGTTTGTCACAGATAGCTCTTATTATTTTGAGATACATCCCATCAATATCTAATTTATTGAGAGTTTTTAGCATGAAGGGTTATTTAATTTTGTCAAAGGCCTTTTCTGCATCTATTGAGATAATCATGTGGTTTTTGTCTTTGGTTCTGTTTATATGCTGGATTACATTTATTGATTTGCATATGTTGAACCAGCCTTGCATCCCGGGGATGAAGCCCACTTGATCATGGTGGATAAGCTTTTTGATGTGCTGCTGGATTTGGTTTGCCAGTATTTTATTGAGGATTTTTGCATCAATGTTCATCAGGGATATTGGTCTAAAATTCTCTTTTTTGGTTGTGTCTCTGCCAGGCTTTGGTATCACAATGATATTGGCCTCATAAAATGAGTTAGGGAGGATTCCCTTTTTTTCTATTGATTGGAATACTTTCAGAAGGAATGGTACCAGCTCCTCCTTGTACCTCTGGTAGGATTTGAATGTGAATCCATCTGGTCCTTTTTTTGGTTGGTAAGCTATTGATTATTGCCACAATTTCAGAGCGTGTTATTGGTCTAGTCAGATATTCAACTTCTTCCTGGTTTAGCCTTGGGAGGGTGTATGTGTCGAGGAATTTATCCATTTCTTCTAGATTTTCTAGTTTATTTGTGTAGAGTCATTTGTAGTATTCTCTGAAGGTAGTTTGTATTTCTGTGGGATCAGTGGTGATATCCCCTTTATCATTTTTTATTGCATCTATTTGATTCTTCTCTCTTTTCTTCTTTATTAGTCTTGCTAGTGGTCTATCAATTTTGTTGATCCTTTCAAAAAACCAGCTCCTGGATTCATTAATTTTTTGATGAGTTTTTTGTGTCTCTATTTCCTTCATTTCTGCTCTGATTTTAGTTATTTCTTGCCTTCTATTAGCTTTTGAATGTGTTTGCTCTTGCTTTTCTACTTCTTTTAATTGTAATGTTAGGGTGTCAATTTTAGATCTTTCCTGCTTTCTATTGTGGGCATTTAGTGCTATAAATTTCCCTCTACACACTGCTTTGAATGTGTCCCAGAGAGTCTGGTATGTTGTGTCTTTGTTCTCGTTGGTTTCAAAAACATCTTTATTTCTGCCTTCATTTTGTTATGTACCCAGTAGTCATTCAGGAGCAGGTTGTTCAGTTTCCATGTAGTTGAGTGGTTTTGACTGAGTTTCTTAATCCTGAGTTCTAGTTTGATTGCACTGTGGTCTGAGAGACAGTTTGTTATAATTTCTGTTCTTTTATATTTGCTGAGGAGTGCTTTACTTCCAACTATGTGGTCAATTTTGGAATAGGTGTGGTGTGGTGCTGAAAAAAATGTATATTCTGTTGATTTGGGGTGGAGGGTTCTGTAGATGGCTATTAGGTCCACTTGGTGCAGAGGTGAGTTCAATTCCTGGGTATCCTTGTTAACTTTCTGTCTCATTGATCTATCTAATGTTGACAGTGGGGTGTTAAAGTCTCCTATTATTATTGTGTGGGAGTCTAAGTCTCTTTGTAGGTCACTAAGGATTTGCTTTATGAATCTGGGTGCTCCTGTATTGGGTGCATATATATTTAGGATAGTTAGCTCTTCTTGTTGAATTAATCCCTTTACCATTATGTAATGGCCTTCTTTGTCTCTTTTGATCTTTGTTGGTTTAAAGTCTGTTTTATCAGAGGCTAGGATTGCAACCCCTGCCTTTTTTTGTTTTCCATTTGCTTGGTAGATCTTCCTCCATCCCTTTATTTTGAGCCTATGTGTGTCTCTGCATGTGAGATGGGTTTCCTGAATACAGCACACTGATGGGTCTTGACTCTTTATCCAATTTGCCAGTCCGTGTCTTTTAATTGGGGCATTTAGCCCATTTACATTTAAGGTTAATATTGTTATGTGTGAATTTGGTCCTGTCCTTATGATGTTAGCTGGTTATTTTGCTCATTAGTTGATGCAGTTTCTTCCTAGCCTTGGTGGTCTTTACATTTTGGCATGTTTTTGCAGTGGCTGGTACCGGTTCTTCCTTTCCATGTTTAGTGCTTCCTTCAGGAGCTCTTTCAGGGCAGGCCTGGTGGTGACAAAATCTCTCAGCATTTGCTTGTCTGTAAAGTATTTTATTTCTCCTTCACTTATGAAGCTTAGTTTGGCTGGATATGAAATTCTGGGTTGAAAACTCTTTTCTTTAAGAATGTTGAATATTGGCCCCCACTCTCTTCTGGCTTGTAAGGTTTCTACCGAGAGATCCGCTGTTAGTCTGATGGGCTTTCCTTTGTGGGTAACCCGACCTTTCTCTCTGGTTGCCCTTAACATTTTTTCCTTCATTTCAACTTTGGTGAATCTGACAATTATGTGTCTTGGAGTTGCTCTTCTCGAGGAGTATCTTTGTGGTGTTCTCTGTATTTCCTGAATCTGAATAGTGGCCTGCCTTGCTAGATTGGGGAAGTTCTCCTGGATAATATCCTGCAGAGTGTTTTCCAACTTGGTTCCATTCTCTCCGTCACTTTCAGGTACACCAATCAGACGTAGATTTGGTCTTTTCACATAGTCCCATATTTCTTGGAGGCTCTGCTCATTCCTTTTTATTCTTTTTTCTCTAAACATCCCTTCTCGCTTCATTTCATTCATTTCATCTTCCATCACTGATACCCTTTCTTCCAGTTGATCGCATCGGCTCCTGTGGTTTCTGCATTCTTCACGTAGTTCTCGAGCCTTGGCTTTCAGCTCCATCAGCTCCTTTAAGGACTTCTCTGCATTGGTTATTCTAGGTATACATTCATCTAATTTTTTTTCAAAGCTTTTAACTTCTTTGCCTTTGGTTTGAATTTCCTCCTGTAGCTCGGAGTAGTTGATCGTCTGAAGCCTTCTTCTCTCAACTCGTCAAAGTCATTCTCCGTCCAGCTTTATTCCGTTCCTGGTGAGGAGCTGCATTCCTTTGGAAGAGGATAGGCGTTCTGCTTTTTAGAGTTTCCAGTTTTTCTGCTCTGTTTTTTCCCCATCTTTGTGGTTTTATCTACTTTTGGTCTTTGATGATGGTGATGTACAGATGGGTTTTTGGTGTGGATGTCCTTTCTGTTTGTTAGTTTTCCTTCTAACAGACAGGACTGTCAGCTGCAGGTCTGTTGGAGTTTGCTAGAGGTCCACTCCAGACCCTGTTTGCCTGGGTATCAGCAGCAGTGGCTGCAGAACAGTGGTGACTATAGAACAGTGGATATTGGTGAACCGCAAATGCTACTGCCTGATCATTCCTCTGGAAGTTTTGTCTCAGAGGAGTACTCAGCCGTTTGAGGTGTCAGTCTGCCCCTACTGCAGGGTGCCTCCCAGTTAGGCTGCTCAGGGGTCAGGGACCCACTTCAGGAGGCAGTCTGCCCGTTCTCAGATCTCCAGCTGCGTGCTGGGAGAACCACTGCTCTCCTCCAAGCTGTCAGACAGGGACATTTAAGTCTGCAGAGGTTACTGCTGTCTTTTTGTTTGTCTGTGCCCTGCCCCCAGAGGTGGAGCCTACAGAGGCAGGCAGGCCTCCTTGAGCTGTGGTGGGTTCCACCTAGTTCGAGCTTCCCAGCTGCTTTGTTTACCTAATCAAGCCTGGGCAATGGCAGGCGCCCATACCCCAGCCTGGCTGCCACCTTGCCATTTGATCTCAGACTGCTGTGCTAGCAATCAGCAAGACTCCGTGGGCGTAGGACCCTCCGAGCCAGGTGCAGGATGTAATCTCCTGGTGTGCCGTTTTTTAAGCCTGTTGGAAAAGTGCAGTATTAGGGTGGGAGTGACCTGATTTTCCAGGTGCCATCTGTCACCCCTTTCTTTGACTAGGAAAGGGAGCTCCCTGACCCCTTGCACTTCCCGAGTGAGGCAATGCCTCGCCCTGCTTTGGCTCATGCCCGGTGCGCTGCACCCACTGTCCTGCACCCACTGTCTGGCACTCCCTAGTGAGATGAACCTGGTACCTCAGATGGAAATGCAGAAACCACCTGTCTTCTGCATTGCTCACACTGGGAGCTGTAGACCGGAGCTGTTCCTATTCGGCCATCTTGTTCTTTTCTTTTCCAGTTTATATTTCAAAATAGCCAGAATAAAAGAACTGTAGTGTTCACAACATAAAGAAAGATATATGTTGGAGGTTATAGATATCCCAATTACATTGATTTTATACAGATATCAAAATATCATATGTATCACCAAAATATGTACAACTATTATATATCAATAAAAAATAAAAACTCTTTGCAGTATACAGCTTCTTATAGAATGTGTATATTTCCTTATTTTGCAAAAGAGAAACTGAGGAAAGCAAAACCAGAAATTGAAAGAATGGATATCTCCAGTGGATGAGTGGTAATGAAATGCAGGAGATTTGGATGAAATTGAGATTCTTTGACTAAATCTTTTTTAATATAACTTTGATTTTTGAACTATGCACATAGCTTATACTTTTCAAAAATAAAAATATTGAAAATAAAGCCCTAAAACTGACTACAAATGGAAACAAATGAGTCTAGTTGTATATCAAATTAATAACATAACCTTACAGAAATAAGTGATGTAACTTTTGATTATTCTAAACTTGCCTCCTTAGTTTGACACATATCTTAAAGACAAACAGGAGTACAAGACATATTGTATTTTTCTCAACTGATTTTAGTTGCGCTATTAGTATAGTAATTCTAAAACTATTCTGTGTTTATTGTAGGCTATACAATTTTATGTGAATTATATGAGTAAATATGTTGATAATTTTGTAAATTGGGATTTTATAGTTGGTAGACGAAGAAACAAATATGATATAGAGGAAATGAGGAAGGGCCCTGTGATATTAAATTTGAAATAGAGCTATCAGTGTGAACCTATGATTTAAACACACACACACACACACACACACACACACACACATACACACATTTTTTTAGATTTGTCTACTGAAAAGAGCTTATAAGCAATAACACTGCTGTAGCAATGAGCACACATTTTGACTATGTTTTGGTTTCTAAATACCATTCCACACTAAAAAGAGCTAAGATTCTTTGGGACAGTGGCTAATTCCAAGTCTGGGACAGAAAAAGAACAAAGTGATCCTGGAACATCTTATTGCATCAAAAAACAAGGAAGTGCTGGAAGACTTTTGGGGCATATCAAAAGGATATAAAAACTAGTTTGAAGAGCAACCCATTAGCTGAATTTGAAACAATTGGAACATTAAAAAAATGGCAGTAATAACCTTTAACACACTTAGTAAAATATGAGTCCATGAGTCTTTAGTCATAAAAAAGGAGGGGACAAAGAGAAATCTCTTTCTTACCAAAAAATGCCAGCTAACAAATAAAAGTTAAAAAGAAACAAATTATGAAATCACCATTTTATGATTTCCAATGTAATACTGATTCAGACAAAAATAATCACTGGATGCCAAAGCAATTGAGTGAAGTATCTATCACTCCACAGATTGCTTACTAATTACCAAGAAGAAAATGTGCCTTTACAATGGAGAGCTCTGGTGGATATCCCTTAACCAAGGTGATAAAACTAATAACAGAACAAGTTAACATGATGCAATGGGGAATGCACACCACTGCCTATGTATTATTCGTGCAAAAAATCTTTAGCCTCCTCCATTCATGAGAGAACAATCAGATTACCACAGACTATGAGATAGCCCGCAAGGCTAATGGCTTGTAATCTTGAAAAAGGTCAATGTTAGAAAAGGCAAAATAAGAGGGATTGTTCCGTATTAAAGGAGTCTAGAGACATGGCAAACAAATGTTATATTATTGGATCATATATTTAAACAAGACAGTTATGGAGGATATTTTTGGGAAAAAGTGAAAAGTTGAAAATAGGCCATATATTTGAAAATTTTATCACTTTAGATTGATAACAATTATTGTGGTTATGCAGAAGAATACCCTGGGACTGAGAAAATATATTCTGAAATATCCAGGGATGATGTCTGCAATTTTCTTTCAAATGATTCAGAAAAAATAGAAATGTGTGGAGAGAGGCAGTAACAAAGGGAAAGGAGAGGGGAAGGGAGGAAACAGGAAGAGAATGAGACAAAACATAAATGAACAAACATAAACAGTTACAACTTACCCTCATTGCATATCTAATCAAAGAATAAAGACTTTTTGCACATATACCCAATTATCTGGGTCAGATAAATAATATTTAAGCCCTAGTTGACAGGTTCAGAGACTGGAAATAAATTATTAAATGTCATTTTATGAACTTCTAGAATCTAACACTTTTGTACATTTACATTTTTTTGAATTAAGAAAATCCAGTGATTTTGTGAAATTTGATGATATCCATTGCTTACAGGAAAAAGAAAAGTGTGTAGAGCACAAGAATTAGCCTAAGAAGAGGGAATTTTTGAGAATTTTGTTTTTCTGCTTCTCTTTGTTTTTCTTGTAAAAGTTAGGGAAAAGCATTCATAGCTAAAAAGAGCAAGAGTGCTGGCAAAGAGAAAAACCTGCTACTTTTTAATGATATTTTAAAGAGATCCATTTATAAAATATAAATTTAAATATCCACTGCAGAAACATCACACTTGACAAACAACTTTGAAAATATTACCTGGGAAGCAGGCATTTAAGCAGCATGTTTACTGAAAAGGTCACATTAGCCACATGAAGTATATGCTTCATTATGCTTTCAACTGCCTGATGTAAAGAGCTGACCAACTACTTAGTTACAGAGTAATTAACAGAATGCTTGCTGAACTGTGAAGATAATAGATTTCTTTACACGCCTGTAAATACGTGGGATCAGCAAAAATCACAGTCATGATTTTATTGTACCAACATCAGCTGACTATGAAAGAAAGAGAATTCTGTGAAGAGCCACAAAGTAACAAAACAATAAAAATTGTTATTTTTCTCAAATGTTAGGTTGTATTAAATTAATGGTAGCCAGCAAAACCCCATTAAAATGTTAGCATGGATTCTATAGACTAAAGCAAGATTCGGAGAAAATGAGACATAGAGTAATTTTGAAGATGAACAGAATACATAGAACAAGATATATTAATGGAGCGGGGAAACCCTGATGAGATGTTTCATGTGAGAGACTAGAACAGATAGAGCACAGCAAAATGATATTAAGTACCCATATGTGGAGTTTCAGTGGAATGTCTAAACAGGAGAGAAGAGTGTGAAGCTTCATCATTGAAAAACTCAAAGGAAGGGATACTAGCAAATATAAATATAAAGCTCGTTTCTACTTTATTTCTTTTTTAACTTTTAATTTAAGTTCAGTGTACAGTTGTAGGTTTGTTATATAGGTAAACTCGTGACATGGGAATTTTTTGTCACCCAGGTATTAAGCCTAGTACCTATTAGTTATTTTTCCTAATCCTCTCCCTCCTCTCACCCTTCAAACTCAAGTAGGCCCCAGTGTGCAAGGCCCAAGTGTTTCCCTCTGTGTGTCCATGTCTTCTCATCACTTAGCTCCCACTTATAAGTGAGAACATGCAGTATTTGGTTTTATGTTACTGTGCTAGTTTGCTAAGGATAATGGCCTCCACTTCCATCCATGTTGCTGCAAAGAACATTACCTTGTTCTTTTTCCTGACTGTATAGTATTCCATGGTGTATATGCACACATTTTCTTTATCCATTCTACCACTGATCCTCATTTAGGTTGATTCCACGTCTTTGCTATTGTGAATAGTGCTGCAATAAACATACTATTACGTGTATTATTATGATAAAATGACTTATATTCTTTTCGGTATATATCCAGTAATGGGATTGCTAGGTCAAATAGTATTGCTGTGTTTAGGTCTTTGAGGAATTGCCACATTGTCTTCCAAAATGGTTGAACTAATTTACACTCCCACCAACGGTGTATAAGCATTCCTTTTTCTCCGCAATCTCACTGGCATCTGTTATTTTTTGACTTTTAAGTAATAGCCATTTTGACTGATGTGAGATGATATCTCACTGTGGTTCTGATTCACATTTCTCTAATGATCAGTGATGTTGAGCTTTTTTCATGTTTTCAAACACATGTAAGTCTTCTTTTGTAAAGTGTCTGTTCATGTTCTTTACCCACATACTAATAGGGTTGTTTGTTTTCTTCATGTAAATTTAAGTTCCTTATAGATGCTGGATATTGAACCTTCATTGAATGCATAGTTTGCAAATATTTTCTCCCATTTTGTAAGTTGTTGGTCTACTCTGTTGATAGTTTCTTTTGCTGTGCAGAAGCTCTTTAGTTTAATTAGGTTCCATTTGTCAATTTTTGCATTTGTTGTTGTTGCTTTTGGCCTCTTTGCCATGAAATCTTGACCTGTTCCTATATCCAGAATGGTATTGCCTAGGTTGTCTTCCAGGGTTTTCATAGTTTTGGGTTTTACAATTAAGTCTTTAATCCATCTTGAATTGATTTTTGTATATGGTATAAGAAAGGGGTCCAGTTTCAATCTTCGGCATATGGCTAGCCAGTTATCCCAGTACCATTTATTCAGTAGGGAATCCTTTCCCCACTGCTTGTTCTTGTCAGGTTTGTCAAAAATTAGACTATTGTAGCCGTGCAGACTTATTTCTGGTCTGACTATTCTGTTTCCTTGGTCTATGCATTTATTTTTGTACCATACTGTTGGGTTACTGTAGCCTTGTAGCATAGTTTGAAGTCTGGTCGCATGATGCCTCCAGCTTTGTTGTTTTTGCTTAGGACTGCCTTGGCTATTCAGGTTCTTTTTTGGTTTCATATGAGTTTTAAAATAGTTTATTCTATTTCTGTGAAGAATGTCCTTGGTAGTTTGATAGGAATAGCATAGAATCTACAAATTGCTTTGGGCAGTATGGCCATTTTAATGATAATGATACTTCCTACACAGTAGCCTGGAATGTTTTTCAAATTTTTTGTGATCTCTGATTTATTTGAGTAGTGTTTTGTAGTACTCCTTGTGGAGATCTTTCACTTCCCTAGTCAACTGTATTTGTAAGTGTTTTTTTTTTTGTGGAAATTGTGATTGGGGCTGTGTTCCTGATATGGCTCTCAGCTTGACTATTGTTGGTCTATAGAAATGCTAGTTATTTTTATACATCAATTTTGTATGCTGACACTTTGCTGAAGTTGTTTATAAGCTTAAGAAGATTTTGAACTGACACATAGAATCATGATTTCTGCAAACAAAGATTGTTTGACTTCTTATATTCCTATTTGAATGAAATTTATTTCTTTTTTTTTGTCTGATTGCCCTGGCCAGGATGTCTAATACTATGTTGAATAGGAGTGGTGAGAGAGGGCATTCTTGTCTTGTGCTGGTTTTCAATGGCAATGCTTCCAGCTTTTTCCCCTTCAGTATGATGTTGGCTTTGGGTTTGCCATACATGGATCTTATTATTTGGAGGTATGTTCAACACCTACTTCATTGAAAGCTCTTAAAATAAAGAGGTGTTAAATTTTATCTAAAGCCTATTCTGCATCTACTGAGATAATCATGTGGTTTTTCACTTTGGTTCTGTTTATGTGATGAGTTATATTTATTGATTTGTGTATGTTGAATGAAACTTGCATCCCAGAAATAAATCCTGCTTGACCACAGTGGATTAGTTTTTTGATGTGTGGCTGGATTTAGTTTGCCAGTGTTTTGTTGAGGACTTTTACAATTATGTTCATCAATGATATTGGCCTGATGTTTTCTTTTTTTGTTGTGCCCTTGCCAGGTTTTGGTATCAAGATGATGCTTCCCTCTTAGAATGAGTTAGGGAGGAGTTCTTCCTTCTCAATTTTTGGGAATAGTTTCAGTAGAAATGGTACCAGCTCTTCTTTGTACATCTGGTGGAATTTGGCTGTGAATCCATCAGGTGCTGGGTTTTTTGTTGTTGTTGTTGTTGGTAGGCTATTTATTACTGATTCAATTTCAAAGCTTTTTTTGGTCTGTTCAGGAATTCAATTTCTTCCTGGCTCAGTCTTGGGAGCTTGGGAGGAGGAATTTATCCATTTATTCTAGATTTTCTAGTTTATGTCTATGGAGGTGTTCATAATATTCTCTGAAGATTATCTTTATGTCTTTGGGGTCAGTGGTAATATCCCCTTTAGTGTTTCTAATTGTGTTTCTTTGAATCTTTTGTATTTTCTTCTTTTTTAGTCTAGCTAGTGATATATCTATTCTACTACTTTTTTCAAAAAACAACTTCTGAAATCATTGATCAAGGGTGTCTTCTTGTGCCTCAATCTCCTTCAGTTCAGCTCTGATTTTCATTATTTTCTTTTTTCTACTAACTTTGGCATTTATTTGCTTTTGGTTCTCTGGTTATTTTCATTGTGAAGTTAGTTTGTTAAATTGTGATTGTTCTAATATTTTCATGTGGAAATTTACTGCTACACATTTCTCTCTTAATACTGCCTTAGATGTGTTCCAGAGTTTCTGGTATGTTCTATCTTTGTTCTCCTTAGTTTCAAAGAACTTTTTGATTTCTGCCTTACTTTCATTATTTACCCAAAATCATTCAGGAGCAGGTAATTGATTTTCCATGCAATTTTATGGTTTTGAGCAAATTTCTTAGTCTTGATTTCTAATTGGATTGTGCTGTCGTCTGAGAGAGCATTTCTTATTATTTTAGTACTTTTGCATTTGCTGAGGAGTGTTTTTTGTCCAATTACGTGGTTGATTTTAGAGTATGTGTCATGTGTTGGTGAGAAAAATGTATATTCTATTGCTTTTGGGGTGGAGAGTTCTGTACATGTCTATCAGGTCAATTTGATCCAGTGCTAAGTTCAGGACCTGAATATCTTTGTTAATTTTCTGCCCCGGTAATCTGTCTAATATTCTCTGTGTGGTGTTGAAGTCTCCCCCTATTATTCTGTGAGAGTCTGAGTCTCTTTGAAGGTCTCTAAGAACTTGCTTTATTAATCTGTGTGCTCCTGTGTTGGGTGCATATATAGTTAGGATAGTTAGGTCTTCTTATTGACTTGAACCATTTTGTAGTGCCCTTCTTTGTCTTTTTTTTTTTTAATCTTTGTTGGTTTAAAGTCTGTTTTGTCTCAAATTAGAATTGCAACCTCTGCTTTTTTTTGTTTTCCACTTGCCTGGTAGATTTTCCTCCAACCCTTTATTTTGAGCCTATGTGTGTCATTGCATGTGAGATACGTCTCTTGAAGACAGTATCCCAATGTTTCTTGGTTCTTACGCAGCTTGCCAATCTTTGACTTTTAATTTGGGTACATAGCCCATTACATTCAAAATTAGTATGGTTATGTGTAAATTTGATCCTGTCATCCTGATGCTAGCTGGTTATTTTGCAGAGTTGTTTATGTGGTTGCCTCATAGTGTCGCTGGTCTATATACTTCAGTGTGTTTTGGTACTGGCTGGTAATGGTCTTTCCTTTCCATATTTAGTGCTTCCTTCAGGAGCTCTTGCAAGGCAGGTGTTGTGGTGATGAATTCCCTCAGCACTTGCTTGTCTGAAAAGGATGTGTATTTCCTGAATTGAATGTTGGCCTCTCTAGCTAGATTGGGGAAATTCTCATGAATTATATCCTGAATTATGTTTTCCAAGTTGCTTCCATTCTCCCCATCTTTTTCAGGGACACCAATGAGTCATAGGTTTGGTTTCTTTACATAATCCTATATTTCTCAGAGGTTTTATTCGTTCCTTTTTTTCTATATTTTATTCTTGTCTGCCTGTCTTATTTTAGGAAGCCAATCTTTAACCTCTGAGATTCTTCCCACAGCTTGGTCTATTCTGCTATTAATACTTGTGATTGCATTATCACATTCTTGTAGTGTGTTTTTCAGCCCTATGAAGTCAGTTACATTCTTTTCTCTACTGGCTATTTTGTCTGTCAGCTCCTGTATAATTTTATTGTGATTGTTAACTTCCTTGGATTGGGTTTCAACATACTCTTACATCTCAATGATCTTTGTTGCTATCCATATTCTGAATTATATTTCTGTCATTTCAGCAATCTCAGCCTGGTTCAGAATCCCTGCTGTGGAAGTGGTGTGGTCTTTTGGAGAAGAGAAGGCACTCTGTGTTTTTGAGTTGTCAGAGTTCTTGCATTGGTTCTTTCTCATCTTTTTGGGCTGATGTTGCTTCAATCTTTTATGTTGCTTACCTTTGGATAGTTTTTCTTTCTTTTTGTCCTTTGTCATGACTTAGAGTGTTTGATAGTGAAATAAAGTGAATTCAGCGAACTGGATTCATTTCTGGAAGGTTTTAAGGGGCCAACGCTCAGCTCCTGACTCCTGGACTGCATGTTCTAACTCTGGGGGACTTTAATCAGACCTCAACTTTGTTCTCTGGATTCTCGAGGTTAGGAGGTTAGGAATATTCTACATTATGGGGGCTGAAGTGCTCCCAACTGCTGGCTACTACACTCTGATGGGTGGTATCAGCTAAAGGTTTTCCTAGTGAGGTGGCAGTGCCTCATTTGCTTGTGTCAGCAGCAGTGGCAAGAGCAGTGGAGTGGGGTGCACACTCTTCAGCTGCAGCAAGTTGCTAGCAGGTGTTGGGGTACCTGCCTCCCTGTGATCATTCACCTCAGGGGCAGAGACAGCATGGCTTTGGGGGTGGGGAAGGGGGCCTTTGCTGGTGACTATGTGCATTGTCATGCTGGTGGTGGTGTTATCATGGGGACAGGGCGCTGGCAGGAGCAGGTCTGTGTGTATTCTCTGTGTGCCACGGGTAAGGGTGGTCACTCACCACAGAAGAGTGTTTGCTGTTCTCTGTCTGGTTTTACTCCTGCAGCAGTGTTGGTGCAAGGGCAAGGTGCTGTCAGGAATGGGCTGGCTGGTTCTATGCCTGCCAAGGCTCTGACTGCAATGGCAGTCTGGTGAGGTAATGGGAGGTTGAGTACACTCTTGCCACAACAGTAGTAGGGCAGAGCGCATGCTCACAGATGGGCTGGTGAGGCTAGTAAGTAAAAACCCACCTGTGCACACACATGCTAGCAAAACAGTGTAGGGTGGTGCCATGGTCCCAGGGGAAGCTGCAGGGAGGGGAAGGAGTGGGTGGCCTGTTGCATGGCTATGGAGGCCACCCTGCTGGAAGTGTCCACCAGTCAGACACAGTCTGCCAGTGCAGGAGCTATGCTATGGGCCTCCAGGGCATCCGAAGCTGCCCTGAAAGCAGGTGCAACCAGGTTGGGGCCCCAAGAGAGGCCAGCAGACCAAGGGGTGCTCAGGTTAAACCTGCCCTATCTGGTGAATAAGACTGCCCTGTGGAGTTCAGGTCTGACAGTTCCCCTAGGGCTAAAGTCTGCTGTGGGCACAAGTTGAGCCTAGGGAGATGGTCTTCTCCAGCTGTGCTTCACTACACATGCTCCTGCACCAAACCCCCTGGGCTCTGCTTCCTCTGGCATCCTGCCCCTACCACTTCTCTAAGCAGCTCTTTCTGCCAACTTAAGATGGTGGTTATGGGGTTTTCTTCTGTTGGGAATCTAGAAGCCTGTGGTGAGAGCAGGTTGTTCCTTGCCAGTTCAACTCACTCATTCCTCTGGAGTTACTAGTGGCCAGGAATTAGTCCTGGTGTACAGTAGCCCAGTGCGGGGTTTCCAGATTCCTCCCGCTTCAGCCCAGCTTCTGTGTCTTCCCTCTCTCCACTCTCGGTACCTTCTATCTGAAGATTTCTAAGAAAAGCACCAGTCTTCTCAGCTCCTTGGTGGCAGCTTTTTCACCTGGCTGCATCTAGTCAGCCACATTGTCCTCTCCTACCTTTATTTCAGAAAGATATTTTACTAGATATTGAGTTCTAGATTGAGAGTATCTTTTTTCTTTCAGTAAAGATGTCAATCCTATACCTTCAGGTATCCTTTCTTTCTGATAAGAAATCAGTGATAATTCTTAGTATAATCTTTATGTATGTCAGCGGTTTGCAAACTATGACCCATGGACTTTTTTGTGTGCCTTATGAGCTAAAATGGTTTTTATATTTTTAAAGTTATTTTAAAAAGCAAGGAGTATGCCACAGAGAAGACCATATGTGGCCCCAAAGCCTAAAAGATTTACCAACTCCTGCTGAATATCATGCATCTTTTGCCTCTGATGCTTTTCAAATTTTTCTCTTTATCTGTGCTTTTCATCAGTTTGACTATCATGTTCCTAGGTGTGGTTTCCTTTACATTTATAGTGATCGAAGTTTGGTAGCCTTTCAAGATTTTGTAAGTTCCCATTCTGCTTTTATCAAATTTGAGACGTTTTTATCTATTTGAAAAAATGTTTTTTTTTTCCTACCCCAGTATTATTCTTTTTTTACCGGAACTCTGAGGAGAAATATTTTATATCATTATATTGTGACACAGATACCCAAAACTCTGTTCATTTTTTAAAATTCTTTTCTCCTCTATTTCTCAAGTTGAGTACTTTTTAAAATCTCTTTTTATGTTCATTGACTCCTATGCCATCTCCAGTCTGCTTTTAAGCCCCGCTGCCAATCAATCTTTCATGCTAGTTACTGTGGTTTCCAAATTCTAGTATTTCTACTGGGTTTATTTTAATAGTTTTCATTTCTTTGTTGATCTTCATTGTCTGTTCACATATTTTTCTTTAATTCTTTTAGCCTCCTTATAACATTTACCTTAAAGTCTTTGTCTGCTGAGTAGTCTGGCAAGCCTGATGTGGTCTCACCCTGCACATGTATGGCTCAACCTTCAACCACGATCTTGTGGGAGACCTCCCAAACAACCACGATCTTGTGGGAGACCTCCCATACAGAGCCTGGGGCCCCTTTTATGCAAAGCTCTGCTCTTGGCCCATGCTTCTTCTCACAGATTCCAGCCAATTCAGCTTCCCAAACTCTGACCTCTACCATCTTATCTCATTGTGACTATTGTGTACTACATGGCCTACAGATCTCTGTGCTGCTGTGAGGAAACTTTCCCCCGGCAGAGAGCTAGGTAGTCATGGGTTCAACTTGCAACTTTCCTTGCTCTCAGGGATCATGGTCATGCGTTATTTGTTGCATACTGATCAAAAATAATTGTTTCATCTGTGTTGTTCAGTTTTGTAATTGTCTACAGTGGTAAGGCTAATCTGATAGCAGTTACTCCATCAGGACTGGAAACAGAAATTTCTCAAAGATGAACTTCAAAAAATAATTTGTTTTGGTTAACCTTGTATATTATTACAAGTGTAAGAAGGGTAGGGATATATTCCTCCCAGCTGTCTTGAGGTTAAGGGAGAGAAAGATGAAGAATAAAGACTAGATAATATGTATTGACTGGTTACTATGAACCTGTTAATATGCTAAATACTTTACACAAATCAACGCATTTAATCCTCACAGTACTTCTTTGAAGTAGATACTATTATTACCCTCATTTTACAGATAAATAAAATAAGAACAAAATAGTGAAGTCACTTGCCCAAGGTCACAGAGTGTTAATTGATGAAACAGGGATTCAGACTCTACTAGTCTGATTCTCGAGTTTATATTTGATTTTAGCCAATGTTCTACACTGGCTTAGTAAAACAAGAAGTAAGAATAGTCACTTCAAGTTGAAGTGCATATCCTACTCTGACTTGTATTAAGAAGGAATGCACTATGGATGTTTTATTTTAAAACTGGTTTATTCACAGCTAATTTTTATCAAAACTTCTGTGATACAGCAGAAGCAGTACTAAGAGGAAAGTTTATAGCACAAAATACCTACACCAAAAAGTCTGAAAGATCACAAATTGATAACCTCACACCTCAAAAAAATAGAGATACAAGAACTAACTGAACCCAAAGCTAGCAGAAGAAAAGAAATAATGGGGGTGGGTGGGAAGGGATAAGTGATGAAAAGCTACATGTACATCCATTTTCTCAACAAGCTAAGGAATTCATCAACCTGATAAAGGGCATCCATAAAAACCTACACCTAATACTTAATTGTGAAAGATTTAATGGGTTACCCCTAAAATCAGGAGCAAGTCAAGGATGTACACTACTTGGGACTGGTATGCTGAAATCTCAAACTTCACCACTATACACTTCATCTATGTAACCAGAAGCTTCTTGTATTCCAAAAGCTATTGGAATTAAAATATATATGTAAAAAAAAAGAGAAATAAAAAAGATCACACCAGATCTTAAATAAAATTGAAACAGAAAAGAAATAATACAAAAGATCAGTAAAACAAAAATCTGGTTCTTTGAAAACTTAAACAAAATTGATAGACCATTAGCTAGATTAACCAAGAAACGAAGAGAGAAGATTCAAGCAATCTCAATTAGGAATGAAAACTGGAGACATTACAACTGACACCACAGAAATTCAAAAGATCATTTGAGACTATTATGAGCACTTCTCTGCACACAAGCCAGAAAACCTAGAGGAAATAGATCAATTCTGGGAAACATACAACCCTCGTAGATTAAAATAGGAAGAAATAGAGACCTTGAACAGAGTAATCACAAGCAATGACATAAAGTCGGTAATAAAGAATTGCCAACAGAAAAATAAGCCAAGGGCCAGAGGAATTCACAGCTGAATTTTACCAGACACTCAAAGATAAATTAGTACCATTCCTACTGAAACTATAACAAAAGATTGAGACAGAGGGAATCCTTGAATCATTCTATGAAGCCAGTACCACCCTGATACCAAAACAAGGAAAGGACATAGTGAAAAAAGAAAACTGCATGCTAATATCTCTGATGAACGTAGATGCAAAAATCCTCAACAAAATACTTGCTAACTAAATCCAATAGCACTTTATAAAATCCAGCATCCCTTTATGAGAAAAATCCTCAACAAACCAGACATAGAAGGGACCTGCCTTAAAATAATAAAAGCCATCAATGACAAACTCACAGCCAACAGCATACTTCATAGGGAAAAGTTGAAAGTATTTCCCCTGAGAACTGCAACAAGATAAGTATGCCCACTTTCACCATTTCTATTCAACATAGCATTGGAAGTCTTGGCAAGAGCAGTCAGGCAAGACAAAGAAATAAAGTACATCAAAATCAGAAAAGAGGAATTCAAACTATTGCTGTTTGCAGACGATATTATCATATAGCTAGAAAATCCTAAAGACCACACCAAAAGACTCTTGGATTTGATAAGTGAATTCTATAAAGGCTCAGGTTACAAAATTAATGTACACAAATCAATAGCACTGCTATACACTAACAACGACCAGGCTGAGAATCAGATTAAGAACTCAATACCTTTTAAAACAGCTGCAAATAAAAAAACACCTAGGAATATACTTAACCAAGGTGGTGAAAAATCCCTATAAGGAGAACTCAAAACACTGCTGAAGAAATCATAGATGACACAAACAAATAGAAACACATCCCATGCTCATTAGTTAGGAGAATCAATATTGTGCAAAAGACCATAATGCACAAAGAAATCTACAGATTCAATGTAATTCCCAGAAAAATACCAACATTATTTTAACAGAATTAGAAAAAGAAAAACCCTAAAATTCATATGGAACCAAAAAAGAGCCTGAATATTTAAAGTAATGCTAAACAAAAAGAACCAATCTGGAGACATCACATTACCAGACTTCAAGTTATACTATAAGGCTATAATTACCAAAACAGTATGGTACTGGTAAAAGGTAGGCACATAAACTAATGGAATAGAATAGAGGACCCAGAAATAAGCCAAATACTTACAACCAACTAATCTTCAACAAAGCATATGAAAACATACATTGAGGATAGGAAAATCTGTTTAATAAATGGTGCTGAGAAAACTGGATAGCCACATGTAGAAAAATAAAACTGGATCCCTGTCTTTCACCATCAACAAAAATCAACTCAAGATGGATCAAAGACTTAAATCTAAGACTTGACACCATAAAAATTCTAAAAGAATACCTAGGAAAAACTCTTCTGAAAATTGGTCTAAGCAAAGAATTTATTACTAAGACCCCAAAAGCAAATGTTACCAAAACAAAAATGAATAAATGAGACCTAATTAAACTGAGAAGCTTCTATACAGCCAAAGAAATACTCAACGGAATAAACTGACAACCCATAGAGGGGAGAAAATATTCATAAACTATGCATTTGACGAAGGACTAATATTCAGAATCTACAGGGAACTCAAACAAATCAGCAAGAAACAAACAATTAATCCCATCCAAAAGTGGGCAAAGGATATAAATAGGCATTTCTCAAAAGAAGATATGCAAATGGCCAACAAACTTGAAAAAAATGCTCAACGTCACTAATCATCAGGGAAATGCGAATTAAAGCCACAATGAGATACCACCTACTTCTAGAAGAGTGGCTACTATTTAAAAAGTCAAAAAACAATAGATGTTGGCTTAAATGTAGTGAAAATGCAAAATTTGTACACAGCTAGTGGGAATGTAAATTAGTACAATCTCTATGAAAAACAATATGGAGAGTCCTTAAAGAGCTGAAAGTAGATTTTTCATTTGACCCAGCAATCCCACTATTGGGTGTCTACCCGAAAGAAAATAAATTATTATATGTAAAAGACTCATGCACACATATGTTAATTGTAGCCCAATTCACAATTGTAAAGACATGGAACCAACCTAAGTGCCCATTGACCAATAAGTGAATAAAAAAATGTGGTATATAAACCCCATGGAGTACTACTCAGCCATAAAAGGAGCAAAATAATGTATTTTGCAGCAACTTGGATGGAACTGGAGGGCATTAGTCTAAATGAGGTAACTCAGAATAAGAAAACCAAACACCATATGCTCTCACTTATAAGTGGGAGCTAAGCTGTGAATACACAAAGGCATACAGAGTGATATAATGGACTTTGGAGACTCAGAAGTGAGAGAGTGAAAGGGTGGCATGGGATAAAAACCTGCACATTGGGTACAACGTACACTATTCAGATCACAGGCACAGTAAAATCTCAGAATTCACCACCATATAATTCATCCATGTAACCAAAAATGATTTGTACCCCACAAGCTATTGAAATAAAAGCAATTTTTTTAAAAAAGACTAAGAGAAACTGTTACAATCCTTTCCCAAAGGGATGTTCAGAGATTTCAAACAGAACATTCATATAACTAAAAACAGTAAGACTGTGGAGTTATTTTACACCTCTTTTCTTCACTTAGTATGCACAATGAAATAGCCCAAAATGCACTAAGTCAAAACTGAGAAACCTTATTAATGAGTTCAATATTATTATATATGCCTTTCCCTAAAGTATCATTGTTAAAAACAATACATTTATAATTATGACATCCGTTGACTGATAATGATGCACATACATCATCTCCACCATCTTTTTTATTTATGCTATTGGCTAAATATACTATGTTGATAATGTTGCCAATATACTGTCTTTTTCTTTTCAGAAACTACCAATTAATATAGCCATACATTGTTGAACTGGCAAGTCAAGTCTCAGATAAAAGGACACGCTATTTAGTAAGGGGTTCCTTATTAAAATAACAGTGTCCTTATTAAAATAATAATGTCCTTATTAAAATAAGGAATGTAGTAATTCCTTATTTTACTTCATTTTTAAAATGAGAGGCTTGTAAAATTTTTTCCAGGTCCTTTCTAACACTAACCTTCTTTTTATATTTCAGTAGTTTTTGGGGAACAGATGTTTTTTGGTTACATGGATAAGTTCTTTAGAGGTGATTGCTGAGATTTTGGTGCATTCATGATCTAAACAGTGTACACTGTACTCAATATGTAGTCTTTTATTTCTCACCCCCTACTTCCCCCCAAGTCCCCAAAGTCCATTATATCATTCTTACGCCTTTGCATCCACATTGCTTGGCTCCCACTTATAAGTGAGATCACACGATATTTGATTTCTCACTCCTGCGTTACTTCACTTAGAATAGTGGCCTCCAGCTCCAACCAAAATGCTGCAAAGGCCATTATTTCATTCCTTTTTATGGCTGTCTAGTATTCCATGGTGTATATATACCACATTTTCTTTCTCCACTCATTTAGGTTGCTTCCATATTTTTGCAATTGTCAATTATCTTTTTAGCACTAACTTGCTGCGATTCAACAAATCTAATTAAGATATACTTATTAATCAAAATAGGAAATTTGGGCTTTTCACTAATTCAAAATAATTTCTCATAATTATTTTGAAGTAATTAGAGTACAATAATGTTGAAACAATGATATTTGCTTTCATTTATGGATTTTTGTGAAGGCGACATTTCAAAGTATATAGTGGATACAATGTTGGCAGTAAGTTTAAACCAAAATGTGTAGACAGTTACTAATAGGAAGGACTAAACTTTTGGAAATTCATCATAAATTCACACTATTTTAGTCCTGTCAGGAATGTTCTTTTCTCAGATATGTCCATTATTTGCTCCATCCCTTTTTTCAGGCCTCTGCTTAAATGTCACCATATATATAGTTGTAGTCAGACCTTCTCTGACTACCCTATCTAAAATATGAACTTCTCTTCTATTATTTGGCATTTGAATTATTATTTGTGAAACCTAGAAAAAACTTTAGAAATTCTCCTGCTCATCCTGATTTTGAAGAATCTGATTCCCACAGAGTTGAAGTACCATCTTATCTAATATTTTTTAAACTCAAAGGTGAAGAAATTAAATGGAATAGTGTTCAAGTAAGGACTTGATGAATTAACAACAAAATAAAATGTGGAAACATTGCACTGAACAGAGTTTCTTCTTCTAATAAAAGAATAAAACCCATTTACATGTGTTATTGATATGTTTGGGCTTTTCCTGCTATTTTGTTTTCTTGTATTTTTTGTTTGTTTGCTGGCCTGTTTACAGTCCTTTCATTTCTTTTATTTCTTTCATATTCTTGGGTTTGACCAGGTTTTATGTGTTCTTTTTCCCCCATCATAGTTTGGGAAGTATACAAATGATTTTTATTCTTCTACTGATTACCCTAACATTTCAAGCAAACATATCTTATCTTGTACTTTTCAAATCACCATGTGGCTATATTACTATTCTCCTCCAATAAACATCCTTTTATTTTCCTATTCACGCCAGCTACTTATATTGTTTTTAGATCACTTGAGAGAAAGGTTGTTTTAAAACACTTACCATTAAATTATATTCATGAGCACTGCCTTTAAATTTTTTTTCTATGAGAAAACAGGACAGCTTGAATAATAGGAGGCCATTCTATATAAAACTTAAGGCAATATCTTTAAATAGGTAAATACTATGTTTTCAAATTCTGTCAGCAATCAACATATTCAAATGATTCATAGATGAACAATTTTATATGTATAATAAAATTATGACAGACATCCTCTGAATGCCACTGCTTCAGATATTTTAGAGTGCATAACTGGCAGGGAAACTTTTATTTCCTATGCTAAATTCTTAGTAAATTTATATACATATTTATAAATTTATATTTCTAATAATAGATTTAGAAAATCTATCCTGTGCCTAATGTCTCTTAATGAGGTATTTTCCATACACTTCTGGGTTGAACTAAAATGGAAAATCTCATAAACAAAATTACTTTCTAGTTTACAGATAGTGAGGAACTTCATGTTCTCAAATTATCCTATTAAGCTCAGATATTGAGCAGTAAAAAAATGAAATATTCCGAGGGAAGAAAGCCCAGCAAATCAAAACTAAATTGAGAATCTGCTTTGTTTTCATTATTTTGAAAGCATGGTGTTTTGTGTTGTTGTTGTTGGAACAGAGCAGGAGGAAAAATACCAAAATCAGACCAAGGGGTTCACCAATTATATTCTCCATATTAGTGCTTCTCAAACTGTGGGCCACCTACATCAGAATCATCTGGTGCTTGTTAACATGCATAATCTTTGGTCCAAATATGGACTTACTGGGTCAAAACATTTGGGAAGTGGGGGTGGGAGCCAAGAATATACAGTTTAAAAAAGTTCTCAGGAACTGTTATGCACATTATAGTTTAAGAACCACTGGCTTAGAGCAATGATTAGAAACAGACTGTTGACCTGTAAATTTCACATAAGATGTAGAAGCTCATTTGGGGGTACAGACATCATGGTATCCTGAAAAACAGTCCTGATCTAGAGTAGAGTGCTCTTTCTGTGGAATCAGAAGATCTGGTACTTAACAGCCTTCTCAATTTAGTTAAGACATTCGATTCCTCTGAGCTTCAAAGCCCTTAGCTGTGAATAATATGTGAATAAATGTTATCCACTTTCCAAATAATTGTGAGGATTAAATCAAACATTTGGTGTACAAATGCCTTATAAACTGTAAAGTGTTTTAAAATCCCTTATTATATTATTAATAAGCCAATAAAAACCTAAACAAAAAGTATAGTTTTATTCTATCAGAACCTCACTGTATATTTTTCCTTTATGTTCTTTGTAGAAAAATAAATAACCTTAAACAAGACCCCTTTCGGCATGCTAGAAACTAAAATCTCTCAAAGATGATGAGACGAAATATTTAGTGTCGGTGTCCAGAAATCCTGAACGTGAATTGTTGAATGAAATTACACTATTGCTCCATCTATTTAACTGTCATAATTCATTCACAATAAAATGGTAGCTGATTTTTATTTTTATCTGCCTATTTATTTTGAGGGTATTAAAGTCAAACACCAAAAACTGAGCTGGGCGTGGTGGCAGACGCCTGTAATCTCAGCTACTTGGGAGGCTGAGGTAGGAGAATTGCTTGAACCTGGGAGGAAAAGGTTGCAGTGAGCCGAGATCACGCCATTGCACTTCAGCCCAGGCCACAGTGTGAGAATCCAACTCAAAAAAAAAAACAAAACCCAAAACCCGAGATCCTAGCAGGCAGACACACAGGCAGCCAGACGTCGAGAGGAGCACAACAGCAGAAGGAAACACAAGACGCTTGTCATTGAGAGGAGCACACTGACAGAAGAGCACACCAACAAGCCATCGACTGGCAGAACTGAGGCAGTTGGAGGAGAGCCTGGGCCGCCTGAGCTGCCAGAGTCCAGGGGAAGACCATCTCCCTTCTGGCTCCCCCAGAAGAGAGTTACTTCTACTCAATAAAACCTTGCACTCATTCTCTAAGATCACGTGTGATCCGATTCTTTGGGTACATCAAGGCAAGAAACCCCAGGATACAGAAATCCCTCTGTCCTTGTGATAAGGAAGGGCGTCTAATTGAGCTAACGTAAGCTACCTATAGGCGGCAAACTAAAAGAACACCCTGTAACACACGCCCACTGGGGCTTCAGGAGCTGTAAATATTCACCCCTAGACACTGCCGTGGGGTTGGAGACCCACAGCCTGCCAGTCCGTATGCTCCCCTGGAGGTTTGAGCAGCAGGGCACTGAAGAAGTGAGCCACATTCCCATTGCGCACCCTGTGAGGGGGACAAGGGAACTTTTCCTGTTTCAATAGCAGGAATGAGAAAGAAATGATTTCAAAGAAAATGAGAAAATAGTTTAACTTTCCTGAGGAGTTTTCCAAGATTCTTTCCAAAATTATAATGTAATATTCTCCTTTCTATTTCCAGGGGATAAGATGATGCCTATTCAATAACTTCTGGTTGGCTGATAAGGAATATTTCACCCATGACATTGCTTCTGATTTCAAAGATAAGTGAGCCATGTGTAATAATACATAGTCAATCATGAAACAAGTGTAAACAAGTGTCACAAGTCAAGTGGTGTTTAGAGTTTTACTGAACATACAAACCCATTCCCTCCAAGTGCAGGTTTAGGTTAACCCACCCTACTGAAGGCTTTTGTCATGGCAAATGCACCAAGGAACCTAATCCATTGTCATCATAATCTTGGTTCTCATCAGCTCATCCTAGGTACTAGAGTCCAGCAGCCTCCATGTTAACTTTGGTAGCTTGAGATTTGTTCCATCCATCATGCTTACCAATATTAGTTTCTTTCCTATAAACACTGTTTGCCTCACTCCTCTTGGTATCACACTCCTCTTTCTGCAAATCTTAAATAATTTCAAAGCTTTTGGTACAGCAAATATTACAGGATCTTCAGGGTCTTCTTTGAACTTCATTTAAGATACATGACCTATTCATATCCTTCATCCACTTCAATGACAGACTGGATTAAGAAAAGGTGGCACATATACACCATGGAATACTATATAGCCATAAAAAAGGATGAGTTCATGTCCTTTGTAGGGACATGGATGAAGCTGGAAACCATCATTCTCAGCAAACTATCACAAGAACAAAAAACCAAACTCTGCATGTTCTCACTCATAGGTGGGAATTGAACAATGAGGACACTTGGACACAGGAAGGGGAACATCACACACCGGGGCCTGTTGTGGGGTGGGGGGAGGGAGGAGGGAAAACATTAGGAAATATACCTAATGTAAATGATGGGTTAATGGGTGCAGCACACCAACATGGCACATGTATACATATGTAACAAACCTGCACGTTGTGCACATGTACCCTAGAACTCAAAAGTATAATTAAAAAAAAAGAAAAAAAAGATACATGACCTAAAGATAAGAGCTCTCTGGAATTTTCATTCTCCCAGCAATAGCCACTCAAAACAGTAGTTTTCAGGCACAATTAACTATCCTTTAAGATACATATTTTAGTTTTGGTTTGCTTCATATGAAGGCAGAATAGGGCATCATATCACAGGGTATTATTTGAAAAGCATGAAAAGTCGTGCCTGCTAAACATAGTTCCTTTTTGCTAACTTGCCAAAGTACTTTTTTTTTATTTTTTGAGATGGAGTCTCTGTCACCCAGGCTGAAGTGCAGTGGCACGATCTCAGCTCACTGCAACCACTGCCTCCTGGCTCAAACGATTCTCCTGCCTCATGGAGGAGCTAGGACTACAGGCACGTGCCACCATGCCTGGCTAATTTTTGTATTTTTAGTAGAGATGGAGTTTCGCCATGTTGGCCAGGCTGATCTCAAACTCCTGACCTTAAGTGATCCAGCTGGGCCTATTACAGTGTCGGGATTACAGGCATGAGCCATCGTGATCGGCTAAAAATAATTTCTATAAAGCAATGCAAACCTTCTTTAATCATTTGATGACACAGATGTTATTGAGTCCTACCCCTGAGGATAGCAGTGACACAGGTGTTTGAGCAGCCCTGATGATTTCACGTCTATAGCTTTCATGAGGATTTTCAGGAAATCATCAAATGAGAGCTTACCAAACTCTGTAGACTTACATTATCTATACATGGATTGTCTCTTCTTATTTCACATCCCCAAAACGTGTTTGTCAGTATTGTTATATCTACTTATGAACTGATCAATATTTTTCCATTACAATTTTGGCTGTTTTCCCTAAAGGACAAGGACCATGTTCATGCAACACTCATGACCTATTATTAGACTTCAAGGATCTGTAAGGTCACAGCTTAGTGTTCTATGAATTTCTGGTGACCTGTACAGAGAAATTCCTCTTTGAGAGTCAGTGGGTATGATTTGAGTCGTGCTTCCTGCAGCTCAGCTGCCAGTTAGGCTACCATGTTGGAGGGTCATGGCAGGCGTGTGTCTGTAAATAATCCAGAGAGTGATATCTGAGGAGCTTTTAGAGCCAACATCTGTCTGTTTTGAGGAGTGCCAGAATGTTCTTTCTTTGTTTTTCTTTTTCCCTGACAACCTCCTTGGTAGTAAGGACACCATAGGAAACTCTTTGAAAGCTGCGATGCAAGAGAGGGTAACACATAGTTATTATATGTATCTTTATCCATGAGTTGAGATAAAGAATTAAATAACACATTTAACCAATTTTGGAAAAGACTTGAACTTCATGGTTTCTTGGGTAAGGATTTAAAAAAAAAAAAGACTTTTGAATCTTTTCAAGCTTAGTGGTAAAAGGGAAGTCAGCTTTATGCTACCATCATATGAGAAAAAACACAAACACACACACATTTCTGGCAACCATCCTAGTCAAGGGCGATGTTTTAAATGAAAGGCACTTCTTTATGCATTTATCCTTACCATAGTATTTTCAAAAGCCTCTCCGGGAGCACTGGGTGATTCCCACTTAACTTATTGGTATTATAAATCCTATACTATACAAAGTATCCTCTCCTTGTCTCAGTAAAAGGCCAAATAAATGAATAAATACATTGCTGTTTTTCATAACTGCACATTAGCTGATGCAATTCTAGGTATAGTTTTAATTACGAAGTATATACCGACAACCTGCCACCTCCTAGTTTGCCTACCTTTAGAATCACCCTCTCCTACCAAGCCTGTAAAATAACGTGAGGTAAATATTCCTAAAATAGTACTTACCTGAATCCACAGCCTTAATTAAATAACTCAGTGACTCCATATTGATCAATGGATCACTTGTATGTCAACTAACTCATTCTTTTACACATTCAGTGCATACTCAACACCTACTACATGACACAGTGCTAAGCACTATGGTGAGTTTGTGTTTGTGTGTGTGTGTATGTGGTGGAGCACAGTCAGAGGGATAAAGGGGAATCAAGAAATGAAATTAGTATGGTTCCTTCTATCTAGGAGCTTATTATACTCAAGTAAGGCAGATAAACCATATGCACAAATAGCGACAACACAGAGTATAACTATGCTTCAAGAAAAAAGGTACAATAATATGAATTCTTTAGATTGGCATTTAAAATTCTCCATAATTTGATCCCATCTTTATGTCTGCTTTTGTTGTTGGTAACTTCACCAGTATCGTCCCTTTTTAGGCAATCAAGCTTCTTTAATAGAAGCTATGTTAATTCCTGCCACTATGCAATCTACGCTATTTCCTCATTCCTCTCTAGATATTCAGACTGTTATTCATTTTCTCCATGAGGTTTAGATAAAAGTCCAGTCCACATTTATCTTCTATATTCTGGACTCCCACTGGCTTTAATAATGTTTCTGTTAATAGTTTTTATATATATATAGTTAATATATATTCTCTGGCCTTGTATCATTTATGTATGTCATGTCTTCTTAGGTAGACTAAGTTTATTTCGGTATGGACCATGGTTTAATCTCCATTTTCACCCTAAGTAGAAGGATGCCTAATAGCTTATTGGGAGCTAACAGTGCCAGCCACTGCTCTAACTGCCTTACATATATGATCACATTTCTTCCATACAGATCAGAAAAACTAAGTCACACAGATAAAAAGTGATTTGCATAAGGTCATACAAATAATATGAAGTAGAGTCAGATTTTGAACTCAATCTGTTTTCAGAGCCAATGCTCTTAATCATTACATAATGCTGTCTCCTTGACACAGAACCGAACACCAAGAAGGCACTCTAGGCACTCAGTTAAATGCTATGGATTGATGCTAAAATCTAAACGATTTAATACTTTTCACCAGTATTTATGCTACTGTTTACTTGTTTACTAGTTTACAGAATAAGAACAAAATAATTTTTATGCTTTGCATCTTGAATACTCAAATTTGGTCTATGGTTCTTGGGAAAAAACAAAGTTGATCTCTCAGATTAAGTTTCTTCCTAAAAAAAAAAGCCAAAGTGTTGAAAAGAAATCAATATGATATTGAAAGGAATTTGAGAGAGAGAAAAAAGATAGTACATCTTTAGTAGATGAATTATTCTGCAGACGTTGAAGAAACTTGGGCTGATAAGGCTGTAGTAAAAATAAGGAACAAGGTGTTTTCTGCTGACAGAAAATATTCAAGTAGAATATTGGTATTTCTTTTGGTGACGGTATAAAGGGCCATTGATTTATACATTCACAGCCAGGGTCTCCACACAAAAATTCATTTTTTCTTGGTAATAATTGCTAAAATTCACATTTTCATGTGTTTCTGTGTGTGTGCATGTGTATACAGTTCAGCATGATCCATTTTTAACTAAGTCTAAATGAAATGTTCCAGAGGCTTGGGGTAGTTCATATCTAAACCAAAAGTTTTACTAGAATTCTTACAGGACTTAACCTCTGGACATTTGGGTTGCTTAATTCTATATTTTTCTTTTAATTTTTAAAAATTTGATTGATTCATAATAGATGTACCTATGCTAGGGGTACACGTGATAATTTAATACATTCATATAATATGTAAAGATCAAATCAGTGTAACTGGGATATCCATCACCTTAAATATTTATATTTTATTTATGCTCGAAACATCCAAATTCTTCTCTTTTAGGTATTTTGAAATACACAATAGATTATTATAAACTATAGTCACTCTACTGATCTATCAAACACTAGGTTTTATTTCTTGTATCAAACTACATTTGTACTCACGGGCTGGTGAATTCTACAAAAGGGTAAAGGGGCTTGCCTATTAGTCTTTTCATTCATGTCATTTTGGTAAACAATATATAATTATCCATATACACTCCCTCATTTCTTGTTTATATTTGACTTTTGTTATTGTATATACCCCATTCTTAGTAAAGGGATTTATGAAAATCCTAATAGCTCCATTAGGCACAAAGTGAATATAGTGTCTCCTTATTGAAAAATAGCAGGCAATGAACACAAGTAAAAGATAGTTCAGCTTTGATTAAAGTTTATATTTAGATCAATACTAATTGTGGCACTAGGATCATACTGATTTTAATTGCGTCCATCTCCCCACCAGCCTGCTCTATGTCTGCAAATTTTACCTTTCACGTTGAAGGAATTTCTCTCAACTACTGTTAACCTCACAGTTTTTCCACTAGTCTTTAGTTCTTTTTTTCCCATATGGATGATTTTTCTGAAAGGTCTTACATCCCATTGACCCACCACAAGTTCCCATAAAATTCTTTAACAAAATTAAAATGACTCAGGTTTTCTATTTGCATAAGAGATATACTGCCTTACTTTTCCTACACACTTTAGGGCTCCATGATAGAGTCATATTTTGATGGATCATAGATTTACAAAACCATGAACTATTAGAGTTGAACAAGAATTTAGAAAACCTTAATTTTACAGATATAAAAAGTGAGGCTCAGAAAGGTTAAATTACTCAAGCTCAGAAATTATTCATTTATCTATTTATTTGAACACAGAAAATGAGTGCTTACTGATACTACCCAGAAAATAAGTTACGGCTTTTTTTTTTTTTAATAATAGCAATTATTAAAAATCTGAGCCTCAGATTTACAAAAAGATTCCCAGAATGAGCAACAATGGTTTTTCAACACATTACTTAAAAGAACAACTTAATATTTTCACCTAGGTTAAAACATATGTAATGTATATTACGCTGTCTGAAGAAATTATTTTATTTTCTTGTATAAGGACAGAAAATATAACCTCAATAAGCATCAAGTTAAAACTTAGGGAAGCACGTCAGATTTCAAGTAGCTATGTTTTTATGTTTAAACAGTCCAACATACAGAATTCACATTCTTTTTATTTCATTTAGTTACTTTCATTTAGATTCCTGCATGATACCTAGGTGGTGATGTCCCAAATTCATCTCCAATAAGCCTTGATCTTTAATATACCCCAGATGAAGAAGGAGAAATAAATAGCACAATGTTAAGAATTTCTTGTTTTTATATGGGTTTGGCAGTTGCATGAAGCATTATCACAATATTTGATCCTCACAATGATATTTTAAAATCATCATAGGTAATAGTAGCTTCATTCCTCATAGAAATAAGGAACAAAAAAGAAAAATATGTTCAAAGCTAAAGATACAATAATTGTAAATAACATAAAACCAGAACATTTGTATAGCAATGTTGGGTTCCAGAAAGTAATATAGCTCAGAGAAAATGCTCATAACAGAAATTCTATTTCTTTGACTTCCAGAACTCTGCCATTTTGTTCCTTTATGTTAAGTTAAAGAAGAAAAACCTCAAGAAGAAAGTAAAAAATTAGCCAGGGCAATAGCTCATGCCTGTAATCCCAGAACTTTGGGAGGCTGGAGTGAGCGGATCACTTGAGGCCAGGAGTTCAAGACCAGCGTGGCCAAAATAGCAAAACCTCTTCTCTACTAAAAATACACAAATTAGCCGGGTACGTTGGTTCACCCCTGTAGTCCTAGCTAGTCGGGAGGCTGAGGCACGAGAATAGCTTGAACCCAGGTGGCAGAGGTAGCAGTGAGCAGAGATGGTGCAACTGCACTCCAGCCTTGGCGATAGAATGAGACTCTGTCTCGGGGGGAAAAAAGGTAACAAATTACATTTTTACATAGAACAAAAACAACTACTATGGTGTAATTAACCTTTACTGATTTCTGAGCTTTTTCTGCATAGTCATAAATTACCTAAAAATAACTTTCCTTTTAATGAATCTGTTTTAATTGCAAATTTCTACAAAGCTATGTTTGAAGTTTTTAGTAGCAAAGCGCATAAAGAATATATAGATTTTTTTTTTAATCCAGTCCATTGTGCAAAGTAAGTTTTAAGGGTTTTTTTTTTTTTTTCCCTTGGTCTTCCTGAAATATTTTTTTTTTAAATAAATCAGGAAAGTTCTCAATATCCAAGAAAAAACTATGTCCCATGTCTCTAATAGTCCTTTTGGTATTTTTCACTTAATATTTGATGATACATTATTCAAACACATTGACACAGCAGTTTGCCTTGAAAAACTCTAAACAAAGACTGATATAACTCAAATGAACTAAGCAGAAGTGATATATTATGAAAGATGTGATTTCTCTCTCTTTTTATTTTATTTATTTATTTATTTATTTTGAGACGGAGTCTTGTTCTGTCATCCAGGCTGCAGTGCAGTGGTGTGATCTCAGCTCACTGCAACCTCCGCCTCCCAGGTTCAAGTGATTCCCCTCCCTCAGCCTCCTGTGTAGCTGGGACTACAGGCATGCACCACCACAAGCTAATTTTTTGTATTTTAGTAGAGACAGGGTTTCATTATGTTGGTCAGGATGGTCTCGATCTCCTGACCTCGTGATCCGCCCATCTTGGCCTCCCAAAGTGCTGGGATTACAGGCGCGAGCCCCTGCGCCTGGCCCATTTATCTTTTGCCTCTGATACATCCCCTCCAGTAATCAGACCTATTAGCTCTACCAAAACTTGAAGGGGCATTAATCCATGGTCTTCTCTATGGAGATAGGAACCTAATACTTACAGTCTATTTGAAGAGAGGCAAGATGAACATCTTGAAACTCTTGAAGAAAATTACATCATATACTTTGAAACAAAAAGATATGTATTTAATTCCAAGTTCTATCACTTATTTGGGAAAATTTGTTTCTCTCAGCCTTAGATCTTCAGCAAAAAAGGGATAAAAAACCTACCTCCTTGGGTTCCTGTAACTAATGAGCAAATGTACGTGAGGTGGCAACCACAGTGCCTTGCATATAGTAGGACCTCAAAATATGTTAGTGCCACACAAGTGCTAAACTCTATGATATTTATAAGTACAATATGGTATGGTAATTATAAGTACAATAAGAATTTACAAAAGAGATCAGTATAGGCTAGATAAAGAGATGATATGTAGTGTGAGCTTTAAGAAAGTAAAATGAAGTACAGTTAAAGAGCACTAGACTGAGCATCAGGCAACTTGGCCTCTTGTCCATGCAACAGATTCTAAAGCATATTAAATGCAGGAATTGTAACAAGTAAATCAATTTCTCTGGGTCTCACTACAATAAAGGGGCTAAAATCAATAAACTCAATGGAGTTTTACAATGCCTCTAATCTATGGCCCACAGGCCTTTGGTTAAGATGTGACTAGGCAGCATGCTTTTTTTATTTTCACAGGACAGGCAGTCTTAGGAAAGGCACAGGGAAGTTGATGAACATTGTAGGCATGGAACTGGGAGGTAGCAGATCAGACAATAGAGGAACTCATAAGAGAATAATGTCTAATAAAATAATGTTGTTAGGTCATAGCCAAATTTTCTTTGACCATCAGGGTGAGGAGATTGGACCTGATCAAACAGCAAAAGTCAGTATCTGAGGAATATGTAGTGAAAGAGTATTGGGTGAATATTATTCCAGGAGGATGAATTGAAGTGAAGAGAGATTATACAGGCATAGAGACAGTTGAAAGGCTATGTAACTTTGAAATCAAATCTTTATTTTAAAAGATAACCTAATAACCAAATCATCAATGGATATTCAGCATATTGTAGTTGCAGAATATGATAATTTATACAGTCTTGTGAAAGCTGTAATTACTTCAGTTTTAAGGAGTTTTATTGACAGTGCTAAGGAAGGCATAAAGTTTTAGATATGCAGCACTTATTGTATTCATTTTAAATGTGTTGGGCAAATTTAAGGTGTGAATACTACTGTTGTGTGACTTTCTTCAACAAATATTAAGTAATAATAAGCAGAATAATGACCATTACCTTAAAGAAAGGGCCATTCATCTTTAAAGCTTCTTGCTAAGGACATATTATATGTTAGTAATTCTTTTAGGTTAGCAAGGTTTAACAGTGTATCCTTTTCCCAATTCCAGAGTCCACTAGAAACAAATAAGATGGATGGGGCAATTACTACATGGTAGTTTGGAGGAACATTGGTGGCCCCAATAGACAATAAAGACCTGGCCATGTAAAGGGAAGGGAACGTGTGAATGTATATATAATAAATATTTCTCAGGAATGTATATATAATAAATATTTTTCAGGGATCTCTGCAATTTTTCAAAATTATTTGCTCATATCCTCAAAACCTTCTTGGTTGTGCCTTTGTCTTTTTCATCTCAAGGTAGTCTTTTCATTAATCAGGGCCAAGGCTTTGTCTGCTACCTGTCTGGAGGTATGATAAGTCAAGATAACAAGTGTGGACAAATAAGGATTGTTCTCAACTTATAAAAGAGCTGCACAACAGAAATTCATTTATAATTTAGTTATTTGTATTAAAAATGATTTTCTTATTAAAATCACTGTAGAAGTCCAGTTGGCTGTAGTCTCCAATGTAAACCCAAAGCAGAGGACATTATCTCTGTGGGGTGTGTGCGTGCAGGTGTGTGTTTTTATAGGCTTTCTGTTAGAGGGTAAAAAGGAGGTGGTAGGGATATACCAGGAGGCTGTTTCAGAGTCAGCAATGAGGTAGGTCAGTTGGCTCAGAACAGCTTGGTTACTTTCTGAATGATGCAAGAATATTAGGGACACAGAATGACCTCAGAATGGGAAAGAGATGAGCATTTAGTGAATAAATGAGGGTTTGTTAACAAAGAGTGCTTATATTTTTAGTATTTGCAACTTCGGAAAGTCCAAGTCTGCAATTGTGCACATAGGTGCGTGTATCCATGCTTGTGTGATGAGATGAGGCAGGTAAGGAGATGCTAAGTATAATGTAGATGAAAAACAATTCTACTACAAATGGACATAGACTAGCCAGAACATATTGAGATTTCAAAATATAATAAAAATAAAGATTGCAGCAATTATGTTTATTTTTCCACAGTTTCCCTCATTCACCATATAACATTATTTCCTTTCACTTTGCCTCCAATATACTGCCTTTTTACTGTTACAATCTTATACCCATTCTTTATTTAATTGAGGAACTCTAACACACTGGATCAACAATCTCTATCCAGTAAACAGTCCACTTAATAAATCTGGGTATCTTTAGAAGGGGATTGGCTGACATGACTTATGAGAGGCCAAAACAGAAACTTCATACATGCTTGCTTAATAATTTTACACTTATTATATTTGACACCCAATACTTTCAGACACAGAATTTAAAACTTTGAAAAATGTAGTGCACTGCTTGTCCCTTTAAGTGTAGAAAATGCAATACATTCCAACACAGCTGCCTCAGTTTATTTCAAACCTGAAAAACATGGCAGATTACACAGATCCTGCATCTGTTGAATGCACCATATCCATGCTAGTGTCACTGCAGCAAATATTTCTGAAATTTAAAATTTTAAGTAAATTCCCTTTGGGGGAATATACAGCTTCTTTAGTCAATTATTTGAGATTTATGATGACAGATAATATTAAAATTCTCCTAATTTAGTCTTTAACAATTTTTAGACTCAATTTGGTTTGGTCTGGTTTTCTCTTCCTGCCTGAATATGATGCATCACTAATCCTGTTGCTGTATTTGAGAGGGCTGGGCCAAGGAATCTTGAGACATCAGGGAAGATATCTGATTCTGAAACTCCTGCGGAGAGAAAGTCACTGCCACATATTTTTTACAGTAGGGGATGTAACAAAGATGGTGTTTACTTTGAGCTTGGAGCAATTGGTTCTCATTTGGATTGTCTTTGTAGGTTTGCTCAGAAAACTACACATAGTGTAGATGCAGGGAGAAGTCTAGATTCCATTAAAGACATCAGACTTTTATCAGATTAACAATTGTTTTCTCCCTAATTATGCAGAGAACAATTGACAGGTCACATTGTTAGCAGTGGGAAATTTTTGAATTGCTCAATATGTATTTATTAATTACATTCAATTTGAGATATTTGACTAATTTATCCTAAAAGGAGATTCCAACTTAATTTACTGTATTTCAGTTGAACACTTTCAGGACCCTATTTTATCTGACAATGAATTCAGCAATAGGAGACGATGGAAGCACTCTAGTATTATGAAGAAATATGATCAAACCAATATATAAAACAGTGACTTTATGGAAAGGTCTGGTTCACAGATAGCCCTAGTAAAGTAGTTTAATAATTAACAAACCTTTGGCAAGTACTCTGTATCTTTGGGTAGAAGATGGTGTTGCGGTATCTTAGATTAAAAATTCTTAGAAACCATATTTTCCACTTAAGAAAATGCAGCATACTCCTAAAAAGCCAGGAATGGAAAAATTGTTTATCTGTATGTAAATATATTTAATTAAGAAGCTATTTGGCTGGACGTTGCTTTGATTATCTGGAGTATGTGGGTGCTATATTTACCTACCTAAAGATTGAGCATTACTAAGATTTATTTCAACTAATATTAAAATAACTAAACTTATTCATCTATTCCCATGGCTGTATGAGGAGAAAGGAAATTATAAACTGGGTAGACCACTTTAAAATGAATATATTCTGACATTAAGTTGATCGTTTTGGTTCACTTATGGTTGGAAAAAAAATTTATTTATTTTAAAGTGAGATTTTCTAACTCTTAAAATTATTTAAGTGTGAAAGCACCCCTGTTCTCTCAATTATAGCTGCTTATGATTGACATATGGACATGGATATAAGAAAGTAGGAAAATATGGAAATACCAAAGCTCTATGGGAAAGCAATTGTCCATTCATCCAGAAAATGCTTTGCTAGTGAAGGCATATGTAGAGCATTGTTTCTAAGCTATTCATAATGTATTGTGAAGTTCTGTTAATCTCCAATAAAAATCATGAAAATGGTTGCAGATATTTCTGTTATCTAGTCAAGGTCAAAAGTTGTATGTACCCAGGGCATTGCATTTATTTGACTAGATATTCTATTCAAAACTAATTTTTATTATTCTATTTTGGGGGAATCAATACCTTCTATTTTAAAAATTTGATTGTTTTTCTGGTGAAAGCAGTTTACTTTGCAGGTCATTTTCATCTAAAATCAACATAACATTTTACACACACATAGTTAGGAAACATAGTTCTTACATGTTGTGATTTGAAATACAAAATGAAAGCTTCATTTTTTAAAACCAGTTATCTAAAACTTATCACATTTATATTTTCATTCAGCTGGAAACATCAACGCAATAAAATAAAACATATTTTAGTTGCTTTTATGTACTCAAAACAGGAGCACCCAGATTCATAAAGCAAGTTGTCAGAGACCTACAAAAGACTTAGATTCCCATACAACAATAGTGGAAGACTTCAACACCCCACTGACAGTATTAGACAGATCATCAAGGCGGAAAAGTAACAAAGATACTCAGGACCTGAACTTAACACTTGACTAAATGAATCTAACAGATATCTACAGAACTTTCCATTCATTAACAACAGAGTATGCATTCTTCTCCTCACCACATGGCATATACTCTAAAATTGACCACATAATCAGTTGTAAAACAATCTTCAATAAATTTTTTAAAAACCTGAAATGATAACAACACTGTTGGAACAAAGTGCAATAAAAATATATTTTAATATAAAGAAATTTCCTCAAAGCCATAAAATCACATGGAAATTAAACAACCTGCTCCTGAATGACTTTTGGGTAAATGATGAAATTAAGACAAAAATCAAGAATTTATTTGAAACTAATGAGAACAAAATAAAACATGCCAGGATCTCTGGGACACAGCTAAGGCAGTGTTAAGAGGGAAACATGAAGCACTAAGCACCCACATCAGAAAGTAATGATCTCAGATTAACAACTTAACATCATGACCAGAAGAACTAACGAAGCAAGAGCAAACCAATCCCAAAGTCAGCAGAAGACAAGAAACAATAAAAACCAGAGTTGAACTGAAGAAGACTGAGACACAAAAAAACATATAACAGATAAATGGATCCAGGAATTGGTTCTTTGGAATAATTAAAATAGATAAACTGCTAGCTAGACTAATAAAGAAGAAAAGGAGAATCAAATAAACACAATTAGAAATGATGAAGGGAATATTATCACTCACCTCTAAGAAATACAAACAACCATCAGAGACCAGTATAAACATCTCTATGCAGAGAAGCTGGAAAATCTAGAAGAAACTGATAAATTCCTAGATGAATATATTCCCCCAAGACTGAACCAAGAAGAAACTGAATCACTGAACAGACCAAGGATGAATTCCAAAATTGAATCAGTAATAAATAACCTACCAACCAAAAAAAAAAAAAAAAGCCCAATACCGGAAAGATTCACAGAAGAATTCTACCAGATGTACAAAGAAGAATTGGTACCATTCCTACTGAAAATATTCCAAAACATAGAGGAGAAGGGCCTCCTCAACAACCCTTTCCATGAGGCCAGTATCATTGATACCAAAACCTGGCAAAGACACAACAATAAAAAAATTTAGGCCAACATCCTTGATGAAAATAGATGCAAAAATCCTCCACAAAATACTAGTAAACCAAATCAAGCAGCACATCAAAAAGCTAATCCACCACAGTCAAGTAGGTTTTATCCCTGGGATGCAAGGTTGGGTCAACATATGCAAATCAATAACTGTTATTCACCACATAAACAGAAATAAAACAACACGATTATCACAATACATGCAGAAAAGGCTTTTGATAAAATTAAACATCCCTTGATGTTAAAAACCTTCAATAATCTAAGAATTGAAGGAATATACCTCAAAAAAATAAGGTCCATCTATGAAAAACCTACAGCCAACATCATACTGAATCAGCAAAAGCTGGAAGCATTCCCATTAAAAATTGGTACAAGACAAGGATGCCCTCTCTCTCTATTCCTATTCAACATAGTATTGGAAGTTTTGTCCAGAGCAATCAGGCAAGAGAAAGAAATAAAAGGCAACCAAGTAGGAAAGGAGGAAGTCAAATTATTCCTGTTTGCAGATAACACAATTCTATATCTAGAAATCCCCCTAGTCTCTGCCCAAAAGCTCCTTCAGCTGATAAACAAGTTCAGCAAAGTTTCAGGATACAAAATGAACATATAAAAATCAGTAGCATTCCTGTAAACCAACAACATCCAAGCTGAGAGTCAAATCAGAAATGCAATCCCATTCACAACTGCCACAAAGAAATTAAAATACCTAGGAATACAGCTAACCAGGGAGGTAGAAGATCTTTACAATGAAAATGACAAAACACTGCTCAAAGAAATCAGAGATCACACAAACAATTGGAAAAACATTCCATGCTTATGGATAGGAAGAATCAATATCATTAAAATGGCCATACTGCCTAAAGCAATTTATAATGGTTTAGATGCAATGCTATTTCTATCAAACTATCAATAACATTCTATACAAAACTAGAAAAAAACTATTGTTAAATTCATATGAAACCAGCAAAAAGTTTGAATAGCCAAGGCAATCCTTAGCGAAAAAACAAAGCTGGATGTATCATGTTACTTGATTTCAAACTATACTACAGGGCTATGGTAACCAAAACAACATGGTACTGGTACAAAAATGGAAACATAGATGAAGGAAACAGAATAGAGAGCCCAGAAACAATGCTGCACACATCTACAGTCACCTGATCTTTGACAAAGCTGACAAAAAACAAGCAATGGGGAAATAACCACTTATTCAATAAATGGTGCTGAGATAACTGACTAGCCACAGGCAGAAGATTGAAACTGGACTCATTTCTCACACTATATGCAAAAACCAACTTAAGATGGATTAAAGACTTAAATATAAAGCCTAAAATTATAAAACCTCTGGAAGATAACCTAGGAAATGCCATCCTGGACATAGGAACTGACAAAGGTTTTGTGACAAAGTTACCAAGAGCAATTGCAGCAAATGAAAAAATTGACAAATGAGGTCTAACTAAACTAAATAGCTTTTGCACAGCAAAAGAAACTATCAACACAATAAACAGACAACCTACAGGATGGGAAAAATATTTGCAAACTACACATCTGATAAAGGTCTAATACACAGCATCTATAAGGAACTTAAATTTACATGCAAAAAACCACCTCATTAAAAAATGGGCAAAAGGCATGAACACTCTTCAAAAGAAGACATATAAGTAGCCAATAAGCATATGAAAAAATGTTCAACATCTCTAGTCATTAAAGAAGTGAAAATTAAATCCACAGTGAGATATCATTTTACACCAGTCAAAATGGTTACTATTAAAAAATCAAAAAATAACGGATGCTGGTGAGGTTGCGGATAAAAGGAAATGGTTATACACTGCTCTTGGGAGTGTAAGTTAGCTAAACCATTGTGACAATCAAGGTGGCAATTACTCAAAGACCTAAAAAAAGAATTATCATTTGACCCATCAATCCTCTTACTGGGTATATACTCAAAGGAATATAAATTATTCTACCAGAAAGAGACATGAACACATATGTTCACTGCAGCACTATTCACAATAGCAAAGACATGGAGTCAGTCTAAATGACCATCAATGGTAGACTGGATAAAGAAAATGTAGTACATATACACCATGTAATATACAATCATAAAAAGAGAATAAGATCATGTCCTGTGCAACAACACGGATGAATCTGGAGACCATTATGCTTAGAAAACTAATGCAGGAGCAGAAAAGCAAATACCCTAAGTTCTTACTTACAAGTTGGAGCTAAATGATGAGAACACATGGACACAAAGAAGGGAAAAACAGACACTAGGGCCTAATTGGGGATGGAGGGTCAGAGGAGGGAGAGGATCAGAGAGAAATACCTGTTGGGTGCTATGCTTCATACATGGGTGATAAAATAATCTGTACACCAAACCTCCATGCCATGAGCTTACCTGTATAATAACAAACCAGCATATGTATCCGTGAACCTAAAATAAATGTTAAATGAAAAGAAATACTTTCATACTACTGCAAAGTTTCATTTGTAAGAAACAACTGGGAAAAACATGTCACTTTTTTCTAATGTTAAGGATTTTATCTGGGCAATATTATACTTATTACTTATAAGTGGCCAACATTACCCTTAAGTTTACAAAAGGAGAAGGTATAAAACTATACTAGGTAATCACAACTCTTTCTTGGGAGGTGAGGTCTCTTAGAAACATCACAAAATTGTTCTCTAGTAAAGTTAAAATATTATGGAAATACCAATTTTATACTTTCAATTTGGTTATAAGAATGTGTCTCATCTAAATGTACAGATACATTCAATTATATATTATAGTAGAAAACAAAGTAATTATTTCACGTTGCACATTTATGCACACAGACATTATAATCCAAATTAAATATGTTTGTTTACCTTGACTAATGAAGAATAGCAAGGCTAAAATTCAATGCGTACCATTTTAATTATGCCACAATGAAAACATATTAATAATATTTCATCAAAAAGAATATTTGCTGCTGTCAAAATAGTTATCAAACAGACTTAGCAATCTTAATTTGTGTATGCAATTCAGAGTGCTAGAGAAAACATTTGATATAGATGTATTATTCATCAAAAACATAATTTTACTTATTTTCAGGAGAAATAAGATAAAGTTTTAAGTCAAAAGTAGAAAATATTTGGAGTTTTTTGCTCCCGCCTATTGTGTCATCAAAGTAATTCAAATTCTATGAATTTAAGTGAGAGATTAAAATATCATGGCTATTTCAGAGAGCCTTCTTAATAAAATGATATTTTTGAGAGATGGTTGTTTTTAAGTGGCTTGATCCATGGTATTTAAGGCCCATTTGGCTTTATTCTCTCTCTGCACCTAGAGGGAAAGAACTAACACTAGGCCATGTATGGATGAGAGGAAGTAGGTCAATAGATTATGGCTAAGTTTACATTTATGAACTGTGCAACCCTTGATAGAGTAGAAAACCAGCCAGCCACAGTGAAACCAAGACCATTTTGCTACTTGGCAGCTGTACAGCAGATAGATATTTCAAATGGAAAACCATGTTGCTGGCTTTAAAGGTCAAAGGAGAAGTAATACTGAATATCCTGCTACCTCTCTTCCATAGCTTACATATCCAAGTGAAAAAGGAACTTTTAGATTCTGTTCAATAACCTAATACTCTGAATTATAGGAAATGAGAAGAAATTTAAAATCTACACTTATACAAACTTACCTTAAAAACTGATTCGCAGTACCTGATGATATGGCAAACTTCACAACATCTGGTGGTTCAGCTTCTACTATAATATCAACACTAGGGAGTGGAATATTTGGATTGTCATGGAAGTTTAAACTAGCAGGATTTTTTTTTTTCAGTTGCAAGATTTAATACAGTGAAAACAGAGCTCCCATACAAAGGGAGGGGACCCAAAGAGGGTAGCTGTTGCTGGCTCGAATGCCTGGGTTTATATCCCGATCATTGTCCCTCCCGCTGTGCTCTCAGGCGATAGATGATAGGCTATTTCTTTACCCCTGTTTCTGCCTACTTAGCATTTTAGTGAGCTCTCTTTACTACCTGACTGGTCAGGTGTGAGCTAAGTTGTAAGCCCCGTGTTTAAAGGTGGATGCGGTCACTCTCCCAGCTAGGCTTAGGGATTCTTAGTCCGCCTAGGAAATCCAGCTAGTCCTGTCTCTCAGTACCCCCTCTCAACAGGAAAACCCGAGTGCTGTTGGGGAGGTTGGCCGATGACTGCTCTAACTATAAACTAGCAGGATTCTTGATACCAATGGGATTCTGGACCCTAGAGAAATCTGTTAAAAAGTTAGACTACTTGGCATCTAGGACATCTTTGGAGTCAGTGACGTGCTTAAAGCTAGCAGAGTCCATGCAGTCAGCAGAGACTTTGAAGTGAGCACCAAATTTGTGGTCATTAAAAATTGTATAATTTCTACCAAGCTTAGATGGATCAGAAAATTTAGAGATGGTCAAATTATTAGGAGTGGAGTATAGTTAGTGCCAACAGCAAAAGTTGTGGGAATTTCCATAAACAATATTAGCAATAGAGAAACTGGAATGGATTTTTAATTCAGGCTCTGGAAAATTAATATTGATAGTAATAGTGGAATTATGAGCTTTATGAGTATTTATGACATATAATTGGGGTTGATGACAAAGTTAGAGCCAATGAAATGAGTAAATCTAAGGACATGGTTAGTGTCTGAGGCACAGTTGGCACCTGCAATATAGCTAGGACTAATAGCATGACTACAACCAGTGGTGGTGTTGATGTCAGTTGCATTGACTGCACTAGTAGAAAAGCTAGGGCTGGTGACATAAAACTGTCTCTAGCAATATAGTTTGGGTGAACTACAAAGCTAGAATCCGCTGTGTGGGTAAATCCTAGGACATAGTCAAGGTCTGTGTCATAGTTTGGGGCAGCTGCATAGTTGTATCCAGCAGCACTAATGAGTTCTGTACTGTAATTGGGGTCGATATCATTATTAGAACCGATAGCAGTGTTGTGAGTAGTAGCATTATTGGGCCTGGCATTATATTTAGATTCAAGGTCTTTTAGGGGGCCAGGGCTATTTTTGGGGCCAAGGCAATTGTTGTTGGGGCCAGTGCCATTGTTGCTCAGGCTGTGGCTCTTAGGACACATTTTTAATATTTTTGGAGTCAGGGACACTGCTGTGGAAAATGTCATTGCCTGGCTCAGTGGCATTGCTAGGGCTGTCATCATTGTTGGAACCAGATGTGTGGTCATGGCCAGTTCTATTTAGGGATCCAGAGGTGTGATTTGGATTAGTGCCATTGTTGGAGTCAGCAGTACTTTCCTTATCAACACTATTGTCTCAGCCAGAAGCATTGTCTGAATTGTTGATGTATTTGTTTTCCTCAGGATCAGTGCTATATTTGGAGTTTGCATCATTGTTAGTGGCATTTAAAATGTTAGGGTCAGTTTTACTGCTGGGGTCCGTTCCATTATTAGGGTCACTATCACTGTTGGAATTATCACCACTTGTAGAGCCAGCGTCACCACTGGGATCAGAACCATTGTTGGTATCAACATAATTTTCAGCATTGCTATCTTTAGGATTAGTATCATTAGTATCAGACCTATCTTTGGGATCTTTCTTATCTTTGTTGTTGTCTTTATCTTCAGTGTCTGTTTCATCTTCAGCATCTGTCTCACCTTCAGAGTCTGTCTTATCCTCATGGTCTAACTAATCTTTGGGAAGAGACTTGTCTTTGGCATTGGTCTTATCTTTGAGATTGCCAGCACTGACCAGTTTAGTCTCATTTTCAGGATTGGCCTCATTTTGGGGTTTGAAAGTTACATTGTACTTTCCGCCACTTTTAAGACCAGAAATATTGCTGGGGTTGATGACATTGCCTGGGCCAGGGGTACTATGGCAGCTCATGGTATTTTGGGGTTTCATGAAAAAGGTACAGATAATAGTAGAGCCTAAGAGATTTTGGAAAGCTGAGCAACTTTCACAATGTAAATAAGAAGTTGAACCTAAGGAATATTTAGAATCTTCCTGGTGTAGAGGACAGTGGTTGCCCACAAGAGACTTAGTATCCAGGGACAAAGAAAAGGGGCTATTTTGAGAAGTCTTGCGGTGTCTAACAGATTTGGGGTTCAGATAATATTTTCAATCTAAGGGAAATTGGAGATGTAAAGGATAGTCAGGGTCTGAATCATCATTAGAATTTATGAGGCATATATGAAAAAGAGAATTACTGATTTCCATCAAACATTTGGGACATATTTGAGCTCCCATGTCCAAAGAATATGTGCTGTTTTTATGAGTCTTGGGAGTGTACAGCAGACCTAGGGCTTACAGAATCTGGGTGGAATGCCAGAGTTGTAACTCTCAGCAATTAGGAGACGAATAGGATTCATTTGAGACTCAGAACTCTGAAAATTATGTGTATATCTGTAGTCCTTATAATGGCTCTTATGGAGATAAATTTTGTGGTTTTCATTTATGTGATGCTTGTTATCTATGAAAGTATTTGGGTCTAGAGAAAGGTTGTTGCTGCATTTTTCCTATAACTTTTGCTGTGATTCTTGTTTGTCTCTGAGAGTTGGAGACACCTCTTTGAAGCCCATAATTCTGTAATCACTGAGGTACCTCACATGTTGAATTATGAAAAATGCTAGAGAGAAACAAGTAAAATATGAGTAAGACTATAATGAAATCTGACTTTGACGCTGACATTACAACATAAATCTGTGCCAAAAATTATTTCTTTCAGTAAGTTATTGCCAGTATTATCTGATATTTCAAAAGGAAGACATGATCCTAAATTTTCTGCTCAAGTAGGTGTGACCTTGAGCTTGCTAAAACAAAAAAATGAAATGTGTACATTTATCTCATATGTTTATACTCTTCAGATTCACAGATCTTCCTTTTAAGATGAGAACTCACTATATAGGAATTCATTGGAATAACGTGGCCAAAATAAAATGGTTGTTTTACATAGCTTGGCTACTACAGATCTATATTACTTGTTAATTTTGCCTCTAGTAATACTTACATTTTTTTCTTTCATGGAATATAGGCACTATAATTTGTAAAATTTCTATGTTTGAAGATAATAATATTCTTGGGCTTGATATGTCAAAATTGCAAAACTTTCTGATGTTATATTTAATAGCAAGAATCAATTTCCATAGCTATTAAAAACTTGCTGGCACATGATTCTGGATATTTCTATATGATATTTATCACTATCTTAGCTTTGACAAGGATGCCCACTTTTACCACTTCTACTCAACATTGTACTGGAAGGCCTCACCAGAAAACTCAGGCAAGAGAAAGAAAAAACTGGGCATCCAAATTAGAAAAGAAATGGTCAAGCAATTGCTGTTTGCTGATGATATGACAGTATACCTACAAACCCTAAACACTCCTCCAAAAGACTCTTACATTTGATAAATGAATTCAGTAAAGTCTCAGGTTACAAAATCAATGTACACAAATCAGTAGCACTGCTATACACCAACAATGACCAAGCTGGGAATAAATCAAAAGCTCAATCACTTTTATAATAGCTGCAAGAAAATAAAATACCATTTGATCCAGCAATCCCACTACTGGGTAGCTACTCAAAGGAGATGTCATTATATCAAAAAGACACCTGCATGCATATGTTTATCATGGCACAACTCACAATTGCAAATATATGGAATCAATCTAAGTGCTCATTAACTCATTAACTGATGAGTAGATTAACAAATGTGATATACATACACCATGGAGTACTACTCAGACATAAAAAGGAATGAAATAATGTATTTTGCAGCAACTTGGATGGAACTGGAGGCCATTATTCTAAATGAAGTAACTAAGAAATATAAAACCAAACATCATACGTTTTCACTTGTAGGAGCTAAACCATGAGGATGCAAAGGCATAAGAATGATATAATGGATTTTGGAGACTCATGGGGACATTTGGGAGGGGGTGAGGGAGAAAAGACTACATACTGGGGACAGTGTAAACTGTTCGGGTGACAGATTCACTAAAATCTCAGAAATCACTACTAAAGAACTTATCCATGTAACCAAAAACGCCTATATACCCAAATCTATTGAAATAAAAATAAAAATTAATTAAAAGATACAATGCTTCTATTTTTGTATCCAAAAGAAATCCTTGCCTAACCCAAGGTCACAAAAATTTTTCTGCTCTGTTTTCATCAATAATTTTTTAGTTTTAGGATTTATTCAATAAATAATAATGTATTAATATTTATTATTTATATATTTATTATTGTACTAATTTGTTATTTAGATCTAACTCAGCTATTTTTGTATACAATGCAAGAAATGCATACAATTAAAGTTTTTTGTTTTGTTTGTTTTGTTTTTGTTTTTTCAGAATCTTTATGTTCCTTTATTGGAGCAAGATTCCTGATCTAAACAGAGACCTGTGCAGAAATTACATACTATACATCTAGGGCTGACCTGTCCATTAATTCACCTCTGAAAAAGTGGCATTTAATTTCAGCTACTATTTTACACCATTAAAAAGCTTACGCATTAGGGTGCTTCCCTGCACAATGGCATCGAGCAGACGGAGCTGAGTCCATTATCCCACCCAGATTCACATAGTCACATTTGAGAGCTTTACACCAGAGAGCAGGGACAGTTACTGCCAACAATCACAGACTTCTTACTCTGAATGCCTATCTTCGTGGCCACATTTTATACAGCAAATGAAGACATGCCAGCAACTGTCCCATGTATAACTTGGCACTAGAGCACCAGGTCTGTTGGATGGTGGTGGCAGGCACTATTATTTTATATCTAGGTAAAAGGCCAATTTTATAAACTGCCACTTGGAGCTAAAAATCAAGGGTACAATATACTCAGAAAGCATTGAGCAATCTGGTATCCCAAATGACATGAATACTTTCAGAAACCAATGGTAAATTGTACCCACGTTTCCCAGCTATGGAGACATTAACACATTGATTCAAATCCCATTACTCAGTCCACATAGGCCTGAGGTCATCCTGCAAAGTGCATATCAAAAAATACAAAGTTAGGGTGACAAAGTTTGACAGTGATGTTATACAAGTCAAACTTGGAAGGTCATAGTAAGCATACCTATGCTGAAAGAAAAGCATTAAATTCTTGGTGTACACATTTAGTTTTATTGTAACAAAGTAACTTGTACACTTTTAACATTTAAAACTGAGCATCATCTTTCCTTTCCAGCGAAACAAAAAGAAAATTTAAAAATAAACAGGAACAAAATTACAATAGAGAACGTCAATTCCAAATAAGATCCTACAGGTTCTGCTGATTCTCCCATTGAGTAGCAGGGCTCAAGTCATCATTAGGAGAGAATTTATTTTAAAAGTGTCATCTTAAACTGCAAAGATGTGTGTCAAATATCACAATTAAACATGCCAAAGGAGAAGCCATGCTGTCAAAATGCCCACTTAACCTACCCAAACATCTCAAACACACCCTTTGCTGACCTTCCATAACCCCATTTTTTATAACTTTTTTTCTTTTTTTAAACAAGAGAAAGTAGACAGACACATGTTCATAAATGCTAACCATCCATATTCACATAGAGACACAGTGCACTCTCTGAGCCCAATATACAGAGAAAGGAGGAAAAAAGCTAGAATTCTATGCACTGCTACACAGGGGCCTAGCACCCTCCAGCTTCCAGCAGAGCTAAGGGAGCAGGTTTTTCTTTTTTCCCACAGAGCTCGGTGGTGTTGATTCCATACAGTTTTTGTTCAAACAGGAAGGGATAAAAATGAATTTCAAACAGAAAGGGGTAGAGACTCTTTTCCCATTGGATTCTGCACAAGCTCTTTTCCCCCAAATAGGTTGAGAACCATAGTGTAAAGAAAAGATATCTCAAGAACAGGGCAGCTGAGAACAAGAGGGGGGGAAAAAAAAGACTGCAACTTGTTCCCAGGGACTGGAGAAAATTTAAAAAAAGGAAGCTTGAAATCCATCAGTGTTCTATTAATCATCTGCTCTTTCATCCTCCTCTCCATCCTCCCCTTCATCATCATCTTCATCTTCACTTTCATCCTCATCCCCTTCTTCGTTAATATCTTCTAATCCTTCCTCCTCTTCATCATCATCATCATCTCCTCCTTCCCCTTCTTCATCATCCACATGGGGAACCAAGTAGTACTGTAATGGGTTTGGCCAAATATCGTCTTTGATGACGTCTAACTCATCAGCACCTGCATCAGAATGGTCAGTAAACCAGGTAAAGAAGCTCTCTGGTTCCTCATGCTGCCTCTTCCTGCTGGCTTTATTCTGCATTTGACTTGAATATTTCATCAAATCCTTTCCAGATTTCCATTTGATTTCAGTGGACTTTGAAGATGGATCATCATTCTCACACAGATGAAATTATTCAGAGAGAACTTTATTTTCAAAGTAAGGATTTTCATCAAAATAAAAATCTATTCTCTAACCTGATTTAATATTTTCAAATTCTGTCACTTCAACTCTGGTCAAATAATGCAGTGCCTCTTCATCCTCCTCCCCAAGCAGTGTAGACACTTGTGGATGGTTGAAAAATGTTGTTACCCCAAAATTTGGAATTTTGGCGATCAATTCTGACCCCTTCTGAAAAAATGGTTGGCAGATTTTCTTATATTTCTGCTCTACTTTCAAAATCTCCTCACTGGCTTGTTCATTAAGTCTGTCTATTTCATTTTGTACTTCATCAATGTGTTCAATGGCTTCTTGCTGTTCTTTTTCTTCCTTCTTTGGCAAGCCTGCAGAGGCCGATTTTCTCCTCCGGTCCCAGAGCAGGAGGTGGTCTTGATTTCTTCTTTTGAGGTGAGAGTGGAGATTGGCAATTGGAAACCATGCTGCTAGGGAAGTCCAAGAACCAGACTACAAGTCTCCTCGCTCGTCTGGAAGCAGGCAGAAGACTCTGTTTGTTTTGTTTTTGTTTTACATTTGGACATCCAATGGTACCAGCATCATTTCTTTTAAATACTTTTTTTTTCACTGAATTGATGTTGCACCTTGGTAAAAGATGGGTCTTCAAGAGACTGAGAAGATAAGCCACAGACTGAGAGAAAATATTTGCAAAACACACATCTGATGAAGGACTGATATCTAAAATACACAAAGAACTCTTAAAATTCAACAGTAATAAAATGAACAACCTAATTAAAAAATGGGCAAAAGACTTGAACGGACACCACACCAAAGAATATATAAATTTGGCAAATAAGCATATGAAAAGATGCTCAACATCGTAAGTCATTAAGGAGTTGCAAATTAAAACAACAATGAGATACCACTGTGCATGCATTAGAATGGCCAACATCCAAAACAATGACAATGTTAAATGCTGGTAAGAATGTGAAGCAATAGGAACTGTCTTTCATTGCTGTTGGGAATACAAAATGATACAGCCACTTTGAAAGATAGATTAACATTCTTACAAAACTAAATATTCTCTTAATCATATGATCCAGCAGTTATGCTCCTTTATGTTTACCCAAATGAATTGAAATATATGGCTACACAAAAATACCTGTACAAAGATATTTATAGCAGCTTTATTCACTATTGCAAAAACTTGGAAGCACCCAAAATGTCCTTCAGTAGGTGAATGTATAAATAAATTGTGGTACATCTACATAATGCAACATTATTCAGTAATAAAAAGAACTGAGTTATCAAGCCATGAAAAACCATGGCGAAAACTTAAATGCATATTATTAAGTGAAAGAAAGACACCACTTTGGAAAGGCTATTTACCGTATGATTCCAACCACATGACATTCTAGAAAAGGCAAAATTATGGAAACAATAAAAAGATCAGTGGTTGCTAGGAAAAAGAGGAGAGGAAGAGATAAATAGGTAGAACATAGAGGAATTTTAGGGGGAATGAAACTATTCTATGTGATACTAAAACGTATGATATATGCCATTTTTATTTCTAAAAACCTGTAAAGTGTTAAAGTGTACCTCAATGCAAATTATGGATTTGGGGTTGTAATTATATGTCAGTATAGATTCATTGATTGTAACAAATGTAGCACTCTTGTGCAGGTTGTTGACAGCTGAGGAGGCTGTGC